>NW_015112677.1:231103-344427 GCF_001443285.1 Poecilia latipinna | reverse complement strand
GTGATCGGTATCGGTGTATCGGCCATCATGGGTGATCGGTATCGGTATCGGGAGGAAAAAACCTGATCGGCACATCTCTAATCATAATATATATTGATATAATTGCCCATATGTTTAGTTCACAAAAAATGAATTCCCTTACTTTAGATAAACTTCTAGTTTATTTAATAAGTATGTTATGCAAGCTAGTGCTATCTCTGTACAATATTAACTTTGACAAGAGAACTGGTTAAAAGTGAATACCGACAAGCAATTTTTTAACAAAGCGTAAATATAGGTTTCTTTTTAAAAATCTGTTGCTTTCTACAATAAGTTGGTGAGAGGATGGGTTGCTATTTTGGTCAGAAAAGTCTTGAATCTCAGTTTCTCTGGATGAGAAAATTAGTGAATGCATTTTAGACTTTGGTGTACTACTCAGCGCTTTAATACTTTATATTCCCAATGGAGCACTGCAGAAAGTGAAGCAAAAAAAAAAAAAAAAAAACTTAATCTGGGTGTACAAAGAGCCAGCCCTTCCAGATGTTCTAGTAATCAGCTAAGACCTTCACCAGATGTTGCTGCTCTGAAATATGATGAAATGCAATACTTCCCTCCTTTGTATTAATTTGATAATCTAACATTAGCTGGTTATAAATGAGACATTAGCCAAACAAATTATTTTTCATTAAAGGGTGTATTTGTTCAGCAGAAGCAGCATGAAATACACAAAATAACAAAATAAGACCAGTTTGTAACGGCATTTTCCATTTATTGAGTTGAGCCATTGGACTAATCTTCGACTTTCAGGAATAATATACATTGTATGTATTAAAAAGAAGAATTGAAAAGATTAGCAGTAGAGCGAGACAGATGAAAACACCATATAATAGGACATGATTAACAATTACCATTAAAATATGTAATTAAACACAAAAAAAGACAAAATGCCGTAAAATAGGCCTTTACAATAACAAAAGTTGTTCTATTTTAATTGCATATTGTTCTATGCTCAATATACATTATACAGTAGTCATAAAAACGATTGTGATTATGAATTATTCTTTAGCTAAACTACTGTGATAAAACACTCCCTTCAGAACAAAGCGGAACATTGTGGGCTTTCAACAAAAAAACAAAAAAACACGAGCATCTAGTTAAGGACACATCTTTCACCACTGCAGTTATTTAAGTAGCTCCTTCTGCTTGATTTCTCCTCTTCTGTTGTTGTTGTTAGTACCAACTCAAATCCCTACTTTTGCACAAATAACAGCTGAAATGTGTTTCCCTCTCTATTTGTTACAATAAGGTTACTTGCTGGTTGTAAAACCAACCAGGAACTAAACTGATAAACATCATTCTTATTTCATACTTTTTTGGCACTGATGCTAAAATGGTTACAGGAGAAAAGTGTCATTAAGATAGCTGCCAGCTAAAAATACTTCTATCAGTTAGAGACCCAGATATGTCAGAGCTCACACAACACTGCAAAATATAACCTTTGGCGCCTTACCAAGTCATTACACTGCCTTAAAAATATATACATATATCCAGCAAATAGATAAACAGTGTTTTCAGTGAAGTTAACATTAAAATGACTTCCAGTAAAGTCCTACCGATGACCTACAGAATCACACTAATGATAACAACTAACCTGGGACGAAAATAGCATGGAAAAATGTGGGTAAGAGACAGTTCATGAAACTAGACGCATTCAAACACGATCTGTGGCATCCAAGCCGACTTCAGGATGCCAAGAACATCTGACACCTTAAGTCTGCCAGTTTCTAAAATGGCTGATGTCTTTGAAATGCCAAAGTCGAAAATGGCTCCTAATAGAATGATGACATAATGAGCCTTAAGACCTAAATGTGTCACAGAAATAACAGCTGTGTGGCAGTGATATGGAGAAACAATGCAATTATTTGTTTAGTTGAACTATATTTACATTAATTTGATTTAGTTATTTTTCATTTGTTTCTCAACCTGCCAATTATTCTTAATGAACGTTAACTATCTGGTGATATGTATGCATATGAATTTCACTAGTTCAAAGGCAAAACATGATCAATGTTTATAATTAAAACCAAGCCCGACAAAATGTTTTGCTTTTTATAGCATTGATGGCCACTGGAATACATCCACATGAAGCTCTTCAGTTTTCTTCTAACTGTGTTGCATGCAGGGTTATTTGCTTTTATGGGCCAAATTCATGAAAACATGCATCTCAAGTTCAGCAGATGGGAGGAATTTGCACACATTTTGGCATTAAGAGACTAAAGACGTCTTCTCTTCAGTCACAAACACGTCAAGTCCAGAATAGATCAAACTGGTGCAGAAAAACGTTTTTGGCAGCACCCCTGCCTCCTATTTCCTTCTTCTGCATCAAACTTGTAGTAACTTTTCTACATTTACCCAAACTTTATGGCCTAAGTAACTCTAATCGTGCTCCTTGCTCTAGCTATATGATAACATAAATACGAGGGCTTTTTTTTCTAACTACAGTATACACATCCAAATCCAAATAAAGAATACAAAAAATACAGTAAGCAGGATACATTTCAACAAGCTCTGTCCAAACAATCAGACCACAGCCTTGCTGATCTGAGCAACATACAATGCTCTTAGGAAGGTGAACAAAGGCTAATTGGACTTAGCAGTCTCAGTGCTCCACAAATCAAGCTTTACTTTGACTTCAACTGACACCACCATCATTAAGTTTATAGTCAAGGTATACCAGAGAGGCTGTCAAAAACGGAGGCTTTAATGTTATTTTTAATGATGTGTTGATGCATTTCTTGCGATTCATTATTAAAACATCCAGTGACACAGTCACAGTTTTCATCTTTGTCTTTCTTTCTCTCCTCCCTTATTTGAGAAATTGCTATTGAAAGCAAGCGGAAAAAGAGGAGACGTGGAGAGAAAGGCATGCCAAATAGGTTTAGAGTGTTACTGGCTGACAACATTATGAGTCGAGAGTATCTGCTTTAGTCTGCTGAGCCTCAGAGTTTCAGCCTGTGAATGTTCAACTGGCGCTGCACTCTTTGCCAACATAGCTTCCCAGCCCTCACCATGGTGGACTGCCAGCATCAGCCCCCAGCGAGATTACATAGATGAGTTTTAGCTCTTAAAAAATTTACTAACCATCCATGGACACTTAACACACTTAACACTGCCTTTGGTTCAAGGAGTGATTAGTAAGTGGGACAAATAAATCTAGGTTAAAGCAAAAAAAGTTTCACAATTGCAAACACATTAAATTAAAAAAAAAAAAACTACCTTAACAGATTATTAACTATCTTCTGACATCATCTTCGAGACATCAAACATTCACAGTGACACTATAAGAAGACTCGTGGAAGTTGCTAATCTGTTGTTATGCTGAGTATTTTTGGAGCTGCCTTTTCAAATTTTCCCATGCCTTCAAGGAGAATTTAACAATCAGCTCCAACATAAACATAGCTGCCGTGCCCATCGGCCAGGCATTTACTGTCATAACTGAAGACTTTCCTCTGTGGAAAAAATCCTACTTAAATGCTGTGGCTCTAATCCTCTCCGAAGTCTCATTTCCCATTCTCTGCAACCACTGTTCCACACCCGGCTGGCATTATTAGCAGCCGGGTGTCAATAATGCACCCGGCTGCAAAGGGATCAGCTCATGATCCTGTACCTTTAGGCAAGGCAGTGAACCAACATCTCCAAGCCATTAACCTGCTTTGCAATCCCTCCGACCTGTTCATCCCACAAGGTTCTGGAGAAGTTAATGCTATGTTAATTCTAGCCATAGCAGATCTGCTCCCCTGGGAAAGGTGTTTAACCTCGCCGAGGTAGCAACTCTGCCTTCGCTGCAGAGTGACACCATTTGGTATTTATAACATATAATGCAAGGCTGTCCACCAGTGGATATCTGTGTTTTGTCATAAACAACTACTTACTAGACACCAACCCACATTTCTAGAGTAAAATCTAAGTCTATGTGAAAGCTGAGGAGAGAAGATGTTGAAATGAACTTTTCTTTAAATGTCAGCAAAGGTGGGTTGCCATGATAACAAGCGTCAGAGATAAACAAAATCATTGCATTGTCATGGTAACAATGTCGCAATCTTCCCCAACAAAAAGAGGACATGAGGAAAATTAAGATAAATGACAAAGAGTGAAAGAAACTTTAAAAAGAATATTTTTCGTCATGTTTTGCTCTTACAGATCACTGCTCCAACATCTCTACTTTTTTCTTTGAGATTTTAATTTGATAAAGCAAGTTATTATTTGAACATTGCTCGGCTAGTTAATACTAAAACATTTTTCGTTTAACACTGTAAAGTAGGCAACCTTGCCTGTTGGCCGCTGTTGATTAATGACCTCATATTCTGTTAATTAGACACTCGGCCCTGAGGCAGAAAGATTTAATTTCCCGTTCATCATCATTGCTGAGAGAAAAAAAAAATCAACTGATTGAAGAGGGGTAGGGGAGAGAAGGAAAGGACAAGAGAGGAGAGTAAAAAGAAGGAGAGTTATAGTCTGGAGTAAAGTGTTAAGAATACTGGTTTAATGTAAAATGTCTGCATTTCAAGCCAAAGCATGCATTATAATATAACAGGAGAATTTGGAACAAGTTTCACTATAAATATAATTGAACAGAATCATGAAACATCAACACATATGAAGGATTTTGTCAGGCTTGGTAAAGTAGTTAAACTTGTTGCTACTGAAGTAAGGCGCAGTAAGAGACTCTCAGAGAAGTCATAAAACATGGCCACAGGGTTTACGAAATGATTGATGATAGACACAAGACAAAAATGAAAGCATACTATGTTGCCCTGAAAACATGAACTCCTATTTTCTCTTTTACTATTAGTATCAGGAGGGACTTTCCTGAGATAAAAAGAAAGAAAGAATAAAAAGATCATAAAATCATATTAGCTGGCTTTTTGTGAAGGAGTCAAGGTTTTAAAGCTCTTAAGTTCATTAAGCAAAACATTAAGAGTGCTAAATATTTTTAGTACACTTATGTTTATGCTACAGATCATTGCAGGTGTCATTTCACTTGCCTTATGCATCACATTTACTCAACCACTAAAATGTTCAATCGCACTGTTCCTAACATTTAAAGTCCCTTTAAAAAGTGGAAGTGAGAGTTCGGGCATAACAGCTAAAGTGCAGGATGGACATTTCATCAAATATCCATATATAACATTTTTCTAAATATATATATTTTCATCTCTTAAGAATGGCATTCATTATATGTGCAATCAACATCTATTCTACTTTAAACAATTAATCCAAGGACAGACGGATGTTATTGAGAATTCTTAGATTTATTTTCTAAGAGTTCATATATAGACATTTTTATTCCAATAATGCAGTTGTTGATATATTGCATGTAAATTATTGGTAAAATAATATAAATGTAATAACTTAACAAAACTTAAATGTAATATATACATAAAGTTGGACGGTACCTTGTGGCAGGTCTGGTGAGACGTATGGCATTTCTTGGGTGTTGATGTGGATCCAGTCGAAGTCATCGTAAAGGTCTTGCTGGTAGTCGCACTGAGAGAAACCCTCGTCAAACGTACAGCTTCCTGCAGACAAAAAGACATAATAAAGTTGATTTAATCCAAACAGAAAGATGGCTTGCAGAAATAAAAGTTTACTTTGATGCAATATTCATTTCACTCTCCCTCTTTGATTCTTTCCCGTTTGCTTTCTTTCGACAAACGTCTGTTTGCCAGAGCTCATTAAAAAACCACCAGGAGTTCAAGCTCCATCAGTCATCACTCAAGGCCAGTCAGGATCACCTCTGACTCAAAGCAACAGAGCCTTCAGCTGATCATCTGAGCCCATCACCACAGGCCCTGGGCTAACCATGTGTGAGCTGGCCGCCTCTGGCTCCGCCTTAACAGGAAGTTGGCTCTAACACAGAGAGACGTCACTTGTCCCTGACAGCTAGCCGAACCGATCGACCCGCAGTGATATGTGGCTCATGCTGGTAATATCGCTGATAGGAACAGCATGCTGGTCACTACTAGCTATCTGATTCATTGACCTAGCAGTGATGCAGAGCTTGTGTTAATAAAATGGCTGGAAGACACATGGATAAGAAAAGCCTCAATACCATCTGATTCAAGTCTTTGCCAGTTAGCGAAAGAGAGGTGTCCTTTGTGTCCTTCATGAGCTAAAGTAGAAATGAATGGCATGCAAAGATTTGTGGAGAAATCTTCAGATTATTTGTAAATTCTGCAAAGTGAATGATGTCCCGTTTTGCACTGTAAAGATAGACACATCTTGAGTGTGCAAGTATATTTTTTTGTTGTCTGTTCAAAAATTAAGGTATAAATGAGTCTTTTAATATTGACTGAATTTGCTTCTACCATAGCTGCTTTAGCTAAGGTCGAAATTAGAAGTGGCTCTGTATTTATAACAGATGGATTGGCTGGCAGCTGGAAACAGACCATTTTCAGGTTAACCAGCCATTGACCAACTGGTCACATTTAAATGGCACATCAAACGGCAATAGGATGTGAATTTGTACCCGACTTTGGAACATTTCATCAAACAAGGGAAGAGGCGAATGTACCTGGAATTTACCTGGAAAGATGAGTAAAGTTGCTTTGTTTTATCCTTTTGAGTTTCCAGGCTGTCTGTAATAAAACATGCTGGATTTTGGAAATTTTGGCAACCTATTAGAAATCTCAGAGCCAAGGAAATGGTCTCCACTTTATAATGCATAAAATGAGACTGCTGTTAAGTAAGTAATCCCAGCTGTTTTACAATGACTGCTCTTGTACAGGGTGATGCTGCCTCTCCTTTAAATACAAATAATTAAGAACCAGTCAGGACAGGAATGCTTGTAAGTGAAGTATTCTGAAACAAGAATTGACTAAAATCAGTATGGAGCTTTGTAATAAAACTGATAGATCCATTTTTAAAATGACATATACTTTGTGTTGAACAAAAGCCATATAATCTCAGTTAAAAATAAGGCAGTCAAACATGAAACCATATTTGTACCTCTCCAACCTCAATGTTTGCACATTTACATACAAAGTGCACGGCAAGAATAGTATGAATATGAGGCTAGCATCTTCGAAACCAACATCAAAGCTGAATATTTTATTCCGTTGTTTAAAAACTAATTTCTTCCAGGAACTTTTGCTTTTGGAGTCTAAAAGTTATGAAAGTAAACTTAAAAAATAAAAAATAAAAAAACATTCAAATTCCATGTTTAAAGATGACTGAAAAACTACTGAAGACATAGGATCGTGGGAGGAGGTCACCTTTAAGCATTATCAGCAACCAGCACTGTCAGCAACATAAATCTCCTGGTATTCATTTAGGAGTTAAAGCTTCACTACCTGTGTCCTAAAGCAAATTGTGGCGGATGTGATGGAAAGCAGAACGACAGGCCCTCAGATACCCTGCTGATCCGAGCTCCTGCTGCAGAGGCATAGCAAGAGGTGACAGACGCCGCCAGAGGAGAAACAAGTTAACATCAAACTAAGCGACTGTCTTCGGCTGGCGGCTGCATAGCTGGCTGTGACTCACAGCCTCAGAGGGACACTGGATCACATTCCTCTCAGCGACATCCTTTAATTCAGCTCCTCTTTGTGAAAATCAGTTCAGTCACAATCAGTTCAATTAAGTCTTTGTCACGGCAAGTTACCAAAAGACAGGACAAAGGGAGTGCAGTGTATACCAACATGATGACTTTTTTTTTCATATTCTATAGCAAAACGATTTATCCTATGAATAAATTTACAGCTTCTGGATTAAGAAAAATGACTTTCTCCACTTTTGACGTCAAAATGTTTGTGTCCGTGTGCATGCTGTGTAAAACTGCACGATCTCTTGGTCCCCAACAGCGTGTGTCGGCTTACATCTTGCTGCCATGCAGTTCTCTCTGCGTGGTTCAAAAAGAGCAACGTGTGAAACGCTGGTGAGGTTGCAAGTAGAGTTCCAGAAACATTTATTGGAAGAATGCAGATTTTGGGGCTAGAAAACCAAACTAGCAAACCTGGGTGAACACAGCATCAGCACAATAAACCATCTTTCAATTACAATATTCCTTTTTGTATTATCTTCATTCAAATGGATTGATTTTCATATCTTGTTATTGTATTCATTTTCCTTGCCTGCTTTGTTCTGCATGCGACTCAAAGTTTCTGCAACCTATCATTGGAATCTCTGATAGAAGGTCACCCTGGACAGCAGTTTATTACAATGTTTACCGGCACATCAGAAAAGTAATCCTTTCGATTTACACTTTACTTTTGGTGAGCTAAAAGCTCTAGGCTCTCTAACTTGTACTATTTTTACACTGAGAGATATAAAAATAGTACAAGTATTTGATGTAGCTATGGTACATCAAATACAAAAGGACAGATAAACTAAAAATCAAACCAGTGTTTTCATGTTTTTGTTTTTGTTTTTATATGATTTTCTGCAAAATTGGAGCAAATCTGTTTGGCCATGTTCTGGCATTTTAGGGGCACTTAACCTTGGGTTGCAAACTCCAGAGTTTTTGGTCTTCTTCTACCTCTTTAACGTTACCTTCATACTACACTGGCTGGATTTAAGCAGACCATGCTTTAAATTTGTGCACAAACTTTATTAGAGGTGCTCCACCTTGGCTCAGCAGAGAATAAAACATTCCAGTGCTCCAAATTTTCATTCACTGTGTTAAGGAAATTTGTTCAAACAAAGAAAAATCCTCAGCTCTTGTTTGGACATCTCTGAATGACATACTAAACACAGTGCTAGTGTGTGTGTGTATGTTTGTGTGTGATTGAGCTGCAAAAATAGCATGAAACTGTCTGCACACATACAAATATCAAGTTAGCTCGTGGCTTTACTAAATATGTAGCCAGCAAAAGGCAACACAGAATCACTGATACATGCAACTGACAGCAAATCCATGCTGCCAATAATGAGCCAAGCGGACCATGAACTCATGTTTTGCCATAAAGGGGGAAAAAAGAGTGAACAAAAAGCCAAAATCTGTTCCACTGTCGCATTAAACTTTTTTTTTTTTTTTACAACTTAAATTTGGCAGCAGGATATCTTTTTAAAATCGTATTGCTGTCACTAAATCTTATTTCTCACTTTAGTGAAGATTAATGTTCTGGTTTTTGTTCACTTAGGATGATCTAAAAATATTTTCCACAATGCTCAAATACTGAGTGGGATAATTTTGTATTACTTAATTTTTCAAATTCAGAAGAGTTCATAGAGTAAGATCCCTGTACTATGCCTTTAAAACTTAAAGTTGATAATGCCATGGCATGCAAGCTTTTAATCTTTTTTTTAAGCTTTTAATCTTAATTAACAATATTTGAGCTAATTGGAGGCACGCTTGTGGGTGAATTTTAAGCCAACATCTCAGACACACTGCTTCCTTGTGTGATTTCATGGAAA
This sequence comes from Poecilia latipinna, assembly GCF_001443285.1. Lineage (NCBI taxonomy): Eukaryota > Metazoa > Chordata > Actinopteri > Cyprinodontiformes > Poeciliidae > Poecilia > Poecilia latipinna. Next base: position 335,037 of record NW_015112677.1, on the reverse strand, counting down.
AATGAAAATTAGCCGGCCAATATATCAGGAAGAGAACCTGGGAGAACTCCCAAGCTTGGTTCATCCTTGCATACTATGACTAAAAGTGCCAAGTTCATCTGTTCAGACAATTAAAAAGGATTGAAGGCCGCTTAGAGAGGAAGAAGCCAACTCAACATGACGGGTCTTCCAGTGGACAGAGAACCTAAGAATATCACCAAATTTTTTACAAAGTTATTGAAACAATGAACAGTCGGTAAGTGTGCAAGTCTGCCATCAGAACTGATTCAGTTGCACTTGTTCTGTCAGCATGTGAGCATGTGAGTCTGATATCTGGCACTTTGAAATATTTTGGTAATCTTGTCTGGTGTATAACAGAAAAGATTCTGTCTGTCAGACATTGAGAAAAGAAAACAGCTACTGTAGGATAAAACATCATTGGAAAATGTGTATTTGCCCTCATGAAAAATTTCAAAGCTTTATTAGAAGAGTTGGCGACACTGGCCATAAGGTTCACCCTTTTTTTTTTCCAGAATCTGCATTTTTCAGAATGTACTAATGGAAAAATGTGGTATAACTAATCTTTACAACAGCTTTCAAAGTGCATGTATATGCATGAGTACTTGTCCAGATGGGTCATTATTGCCACCTTCTCCTACATTACAAGGACACACATGCACACCCGCGTTCACGCACAAACACACGTACAGGGCAAGAGAAAGAACGAGGGAGAAACACACGGACTGCATGTTAATCACTTCCTAATCAGCTTCTCTGATTGGTCGTCTCACTAATAAAATAATGGCGACTCATTTGCATAATAAAATAATTAGAAGGACTTGATAAAGGCTCAAGGGCAGAGACAGGAAACCATACACACACCCACTCACACATCCACAGCGACACAGGATGGCTGCAGTCTTCTCTGAAAGACTGCTGAATGGCTCAGACAACATCTGCCACCATCACTCAAAATCATTTTGCGTTGATTTGCATTGACCTCCACCTACATGAGGTGAAACAAACAAAAGCGCCTTCACTAAAACTCTTCAAAAACATGGATCTGTACGTGCCCTGGGGGGCTGGAGGGATCTCTCCCAATCTCCCAATTGTTAGTGTAGATCAAGATTATTATTTGGCAAGGACCAGACGGTGTTACAATGGGTAGTTTGATTAGCTTTTGCTCCCCCTGTAGTAATCTCACTGATCTGCAGAAGAGGCAGTATTAAATCAGATCTAACAACTGCTGTGTATGAGCAGAAGTGTGTTTTTCCCCCCACCTCTGGAACATTCAGGAACATCCTTCAGAAGGTCTAAGCTAAAAACTGGACTCATCATCAAATCTAAGAACCCCAAGACAATATTAGTTTCTTGGTGCAAAATAATCATACTGGGTTATGTCTTACTGAAACTAAGACTGAAGGCAAGGTGATACAATTATGTAGGTACAGTGATAGTATGACCGTGATCATATTTTAACTATAGCAGTTTTAAACTGTTATGACACTGTACTTGGCTCTAGGGCAGGGGTCCCCAATCTTTTCCCTGCGAGGGCCACATGACTGTTCCCTTTTCTGGTCGGGGGGATTGGATTACTGCCGACGACATATTCGCGTTTGTAGATAGATTTTTACCCAGAATGCAAATGGAAAAAAAAACTGTGAGCGAAACGGTGACTGGTACTGACTAGTATATATTCCATTGAGGGGAAACTAAGTTTCATATCTGCTCAAGAGCGCCCCTGGTGGTTGAAGAAAAATCCACATATATATGAAAATAAACACTGAATGCTCTCTGGTGTTGTTCAGGGGGCCAGACCAAATGAGGAGGCGGGCCGGATCCAGTATTGTTCAGGGGGCCGGACCAAATGAGGAGGCGGGCCGGATCCAGTATTGTTCAGGGGGCCGGACCAAATGAGGAGGCGGGCCGGATCCGGTCCGCAGGCCGTAGCTTGGGGACCCCTGCTCTAGAGTCTTACATTTATTAAACATTTGGTCACTTTTCAGATCCCACAGAAAGACACATTTCTACAGTTGGAGTATCAACATTTATGGATCCACTGCATCTAATAAAAATATGCTATTTGTATTTCTTATACAATAACAATAATAACAGTAATAATAATAGGCAGCCATAAGAGGCAAATCAGCAGAAATTGGGCTCTGAATTCTGAACAGGGAATCTGTTGTAAAGTTACAAGTTCATGGAGATTATTAGCATGCAAGAAATGCATCTTCAATGAAGTCGAGTTCACTACATCATTATGTCAGAATAACCTTCATGACCCGAGTGTCTTCAAATAATGATACTTTATATATATATATATATATCAGTGCAACTTTTTTGTATCTGTTCAAACTAAAAATCCTTCAAAAGCTCAGAGGACTGTAACATTGTTAGAGGTCAGCTGGTTGAAAACATCTTCACGTTTTAGCCCTGATTGTGAGCCAAGATGAAAACATCTAAATCTGCTCGGGAATCTGAAGGGCCCAGGAGAAGACACACTATCTCACCCTCGCAACAAATTCTGTCTATAATCTACATAAAGTACAAACCCTCTGCCTCCTTCTCACCACTCTGTCTGTCTAGTATTTATCAGGAGAGCTCTGTTTCAGGCTGCTGGCAGAGATGTTATCACCGGAGAGCAGATAAGACAACATGAATGAGGGAAGGTGAAGCAAAGGGGAAGGGTACGGAGGATGAGGAGGGAAAATGTAGCACTGGGACAAAGAAAGGGGGGATTTCGAAGGATGAAGTGTGAATATTGTAAAAAAAAAAAAAAAGAAAAGAAAAAAGAAAATAAATAACTAAACTGTTCTTAAAGATTTAATCCAGCTACAATATAATCCTCACTTTTTAATTACTGCAATTCTGACCTCATAATTTTGAGAGCAGACCTGAAATTATATTCACATCTAACTTTTAGATTCCAATGTAGTGAAGAAGTCTAAAAATGGCCAAAAGCAGAAAAGTTTAAATGTTCTTTATGTAGTTAATAACAGTAATGGTGATAATAACACTATTTTGGTACCTCTCTACTCTATGGAGCAACAAAACCGTCTATTTGGTTGTTTTTTTTTTTCTGTGAACATGCTTCACTAAGTAGCCCTGAAGCTGACTATCTCAAGGACACTAATAAAGTTGTACCTTATCATTTACCCTATGTGTCGTCTCTACTTTCTGTTCACTGTCTCTGCCTCTTGTTCTCTCTCTCTGGCTGTCTGAGAATAGGTGAAATTAGCCTGAAATGATACAAGGTGACATCAGAGAAGCATGCACAGGCACACACATAGACAAGCTCCCACTTGTCACGCCTCAGCGGACCTTGTAGCGCAGCGCCAAGCCATCAAAGCCAAGGCCCATATACATACGCACCTTGGGTGTTAAAACATACACACCGGCTCGCGCAATCACACACTTAAAATACACGGCAACACACCGGCGCGCGTACGCACGCAGCCGCACACAGCGACACCCAGGAACGCTCAATGCAGTACTTTAATTGGAAGTGCTGAAGGCTGGAGAATTTCTCCTTCATCTCACAATGTTGTAATTGAATCTGAAACGTACATATGTGTGAGTGTGTGCTCGACTAATTCATGGGTTTCCATTGACAGCAACAGTAAAAACAGAAATGTGAGTTTGTTCTTCTGAGGAGTCTTTCAGTCCTGCCACCCCTGACTATCTTCTCCTCTCACCTCTCTTCTCCTAATGCAGGTTTTCAATTCAAATTCCAACCATCTCACTTCTTTTTTTTTTTTTTTGTTTGTTTGTTTTTTACAATCCGTCGTGGTGAAAAAAGAGCTGAGTCAAAAAGCGAAGCTCTTGATTTACCGGTCGGTCTACGTTCCCACCCTCATCTATGGTCATGAGCTTTGGGTCATGACCGAAAGAACGAGATCACGGATACAAGCGGCCGAAATGGGGAGGGAGGGAGGGATGGATGGACGGACGGACGGACGGACGGACGGACGGACGGATGGATGTTTTTTACAAAAGCTCGTGATTCGGCTGCACTGACTGGGTGAAGGGACAGAATCCCGCTTGCTTTATTTTGAGTAATGGTCTTTGTAAAATACAATCGTATAATCAATATGAACATAAATAAACTGTAACATTTTAGACGCAATCTAAAATGCTCAATTTAGATGATAGATTCTGATTAAAAACCTGGATTGTGTTCAGGAATGAAAAGATTTTTGACTTCCCGATTATGCGATTTGCTTTTGAGTTTTCTCTTAAAAACATATTAAACTTTCAGTTTCAATTCAATAATAAAAAACAGCATCAAAATGTAACAGATTGTGTGTGGCTTACTAATGACCAGCTCCAAAAAAAAAGGAAGAGCTGGTGTAGAGAAACTTACCTACGCAGCATTGCTATTCAAAAGGGTTCATCCGATAATGGGAAGTACTTAATTCGCACTCTCTCTGTTTGTTACATCAGAGACTTTAAAAAATATTGCCTCAAGGTGAGCAGGTTCAGGCTCAGTTTGACTTGAAAGGCATTTACTCTGATAAGAACGTTTGAACATGAATGAGTGTGTTGAGTGGGCTCCACCTAATTACAACCATTTTTTTCACTCCCTCTTTATCAAATGCAAGGCAGGAAAAAAAAAATCGGAAACTTTCCAGAACTCCAAAATTACTTTTTTTTTGATAATAAAGTAATTAATTAAGTTTTTTATTGTATTTTTGGCCTTTTTCCCAACTTTTTTCAAGTATCTCATGTTGCCTTGTGATAACAAAATGAGTGTCTTGCTTTTGAACCTCTCTTTAGTTGGATGTTTTTCACCATTTGTGAACACTTTATTGGCTTAATGATTAGGTGATTAATCAAAGCAGTAATCGTTACTTGCAGCCCTTCAGCACACTCTCATCTGAGAGGCTGAAACAAATGAGTGTCTCCTTAATTACAGATTAATCATATAATAGTTTCAGCAGTAGGACTAGTAGACTTTCATTACAGATTAATACGCTGATCATTTTTCAACAAACTAGGCCGTCCTAAAGAACATAGATGCCAAACATTCTTAAATTACCCACTAAAATTTCCAAAAACCCACGCCACCTTTGTTTAGTGTCTTCATTATTAACTCTATTAAAGTTTAAATTCTGCATGGCAGCAACTTAATTAAACACACTAAATAATCTGTTTACAGTCAATAGGACACTTGACCTGGAAATACATCACTCCTTAATGGCAACACCTTCTCAGTATGTCCTCCTTTATTTTTTATGTTATTTCATCGGAGCTGCATGTTTGTTGAGATAGTTGAGAGAGCGGGTCAAACCCTTCCACAGACACTATCTTTATGATATTCACCTCTCTCTTGCCCTTTTGCTCTGTATCTGTCCGCCCATCGTTAATCTCTATTACTATTCAAATGGTGACATTTAAAGCAGCGTCACATGCTGACCGACTGGCTGCCAGATAAGGCAGGAGAAAAAGGGGACTAGAGATGGAGAGATGGAGAGGAGGCCTGTTTTGTTCAGAGAACATTGGGAAATCTTCCTCACCTCTCCATTACCTCCCCTGTCCTCATGCTTCCCCGCCTGTAAATGAGTTCACCCAGGAGCCCTAAGCAGAGTCAGATTTCCCCCCCATTCTCAGGAAAGTTGAACCATCCCCTCCTTTTTTTTAGTGTTTGTTCACCCATTTACCTCTCCACACACCCACTGCTCTGTTTATTGTCTCCTTGCCAGGGCTGTGCAGTATAAAGTTTAGTAGGAAAAGTGCCACTTTAGTTCTTCATTCTCAGATATAACGTTTCAGGAATGCTAAGATACTTCCATGTTTTGTACCAGTGACAAGAAAAATGAAACAAAGAAGTTTTACGGCTCACAATTAAGTGCCAAGATGACTTCAGACATCAGTGGCCTATAATGACCCATAAAACATCTTCACAATTAGATTCAATATCTGGGTGTGTCATTCTGAATGAGTCAGGGGGGAGAAATCACTTTGGCTTTAGTCAGCACTGGGCTTAGCTTAGACCCGAGAGTGCAGCTCTTCAAAAATCCCTAAACAACAAGTCTCAACTGGCTGCTTTTCCCCACTCTTCCCCCAGCACACTTGACCTCAAGAATGCTGACTGGCTGATTCACCACAGACACTCAGGCTGCATAAACTACAACCATATTATGACTCAAAGAGGAAAAAATCCAGGAAGGCAATTAATAATGTATTGCAGATCTGCTTGCCAGGCATCTAAACAAAAGTGATCTGCAATTCTGAAGGGTTTGAGGTTTTACTACACAGCTCAAAGAGTGAGAATGTGAGAATCAAGCTAGGTGAACCTTTCCCACAGAGTTATACAAATGCACTGAAAAGGGATCAATGCTGAACAGAATGGGGTCAGAATAATTGTTGGCAGTACGCAGGGCTGGATTTGGGTGGAGCACAAGCTGCTACACCTGAACATAATCGCATGCCGCCAAAGCCAACAAAGCTTCTTTACACTGCAACACTAAACCGTTCAGCAGAGTCCCTGATAGCTCACTGATAAGTCTCCAGGAGAATGCATTCAAAATAATGCTTTATCCTCTGTAGAGTATTTGAATGAGCCAATCACAGGGGCAGGCATGGGGCAGTTATTTTATAAGCCAATCAGGGCATGGCTGAGGTTTTTGGACTGGAAAACAAGTCTGGTGTGGCTGAGATAAGAGCAGAACAAACGCACATTAAACACTGACCCTTGCAGACACACACAAACTGAAAACACACAAGGTAAGTAAGGCCAAATGAAGGAGGACAGTGGAAGTGAGGACAGGGGGAAAAATGATGAGGAGGGAGAGTCTGAGGAGATGGAAACCCTGCAGTGAATTCAGAAAGAAATCCCATCCAAGAGATATAAGTAGGTTAAATCTGAAGCGGCTAGCTTAGCAAGTCAGCACTGAGGCCAATGACACACTGAACTGCCTGGCTGACTTCTCCGATTGTCCAGCAAGCGGGTTCAAAGGCTGCCTGACTGATTTACTGACTGACTGGCGGGTGGGTCGGATTTACTCTATCCTGTGTTTGTGCAGCTGAAGCAGTTCTGTTGTTCAGCCTGTCCGACAAAAAGCAGTTCTCCCCGCTGACACACAAAGAACAACCTGAAACAGCACTAATACTGGAGAGATCGGCAGAGATGAAGAGAGGGAGAAAAGACACAAATAAACACATAAAAAAGCCTCTAGAATATCTAACTTCAAAGCAGAAAAATGGCCTAAAATAACAATTGAAAAATGTTTCTGGGACTTCTGTAACCAATAACAATCAAATATGAAAAAATAGCATGTCAAAGCAGCTCTTTTATCTGCAGTTGTGACACAGTTCTGTCGAACAACAAAAGATACCTAACGATAGCATTTACTGTCCTGGAGGAAATTTACTTTTTGCTGTGAGCACAGAAAGAGAACAATGCACAACACCGAAAACCGTAGGGACTCAAACAAAGGAAATAACATACAAATGGGAGTAACATGCAAGGAAGCCAGAGACCTACCAATGCATGTTCTGAGAGCGTCTGGAGAGATAAATACATATCATACGTTCCAGTCAGAGTGTTAGGTTGTCTCTGGTGAGGCTTAAAAGTGGTCCAAGTTCGTTGCAAAGGGGCATAAATAAAAACCACAACTTTACATCACAATTATGTGTTTCATATGTGTGCATACAAACATAAACAAATATACTCAAAGGATTATTTCTATTCTAATTTAAGTATTTTTCTTTCTTTTTGCTTCCTGGAAAATGCTACTGCAACATTTGTTTTATTTACTGAATTTATTGCAAAGGAAGAGCAAAAATAAAAGTTCCCTTTCAAGAAATAAATTGGCTTAATAACTTTGAATATAATTATTTGTTGTAGATTAACCGAGTCCAAAAAGAATCCTTGACCCAGAACTTTTCAACAGATTAGAAAAATAATTACTCTTTTGATACATTGCCTATTATCTTATACAACGAAAGTTACGTTTCAAAAAGGATTTCAGACTATTTTGGGGTCTACTCCAGTTGCCATTTAAATCATAAAACCAAAGTTTTTCTTTTAACAAACTATATTGTGTTTTAATTCTACAAACAAAGGTGAAACCAAATACAGTTAAAGTGAACACGGTTTCTCCTTTGTCCCTTTACTTTTTCACACACATATAATCAGACACAATAGCCTGGAGACTAGCGCGAGTACAGTCTGCACAGAGTGGATGAATACATTATCGCGCGTGTTGTCACCTTCAGTTTTAAAAAGTGGTCAAACATCACTTACGGGCTGAAAGAGCTTGGGTCTGGAGACGTAAAGAGAGCGCAACAGTGACAGGGAGAGAAAGACGAGACGCCCTCCACTCCCTCCTTCCACAGCATGTGTGTGGTAAATGAGTTTTGGGAGTTCTTGTCTCTTTACGATAGCTGTAACTGGCCTGAGGACAGCTGTTATTACACTTCGCAACAGGGAAATGTGTGTTCAGTCCAGGAGAAAGACACTGTGTGATAATGATTTCTAGAGAAAGACAGTGAAACTTTATAGTCATGTACTTTGAACTCTTTGCAAAGATATTTAAAGCCAGTTTAGTAAAACGTGTACTCCAAATAATTCACCTGTATCTAGTTGAACAGGCCCCTCCTCTGTCTGACTCATAGGGAACAAAGGCCAGATACATATTGGTTGGTTAATAGGTGTGTGAGTATCTAGTCGTAGTTAAGTGACGAAGCTCAGTGCAGGAAATGAGTCCAACCGGTTTCTGACTAACATTCAGGTTATAAAGCACCGCCTCGGGGTTACTCAGGTTTACAGACGGATGTAAAAGCACACAAACCCCAGCGCACAGACACTAGACACCATTATTAGCCGTGCCTCTTCTCTTGTTTCTTTGTGTCTGTCTGCCTTTATGGAGGTCAGAACACAAATAAAATAGCTTGGTCTAGTGCTTAGTAATAAAAGACTTCTCTGGGCGGTTGAGGTTTTGAAATTTTCAAATATAAACACACCTTGTGTGACGCCATCGACTCAGAGTCACTGTCACCATTTCTTACTAAACAACTGAACGTAATTTAGTTATCCATTAATTTTGCCATTTTTTTAGTGATTACCAAAAAACATGTTTGTTTAACTGACCAACCATCATTAACTTAGAAATATTAATGGTTATAACAATCATCAGCATTTACAGCAGTGAATTACTTTACAATTATGCTTTTATTTAGAGTTTTCCTTTACCTACAAGTCAGGATTGAAGTATGTAAGAATAAATCTACAGAGAATAATAAAAAAAATATGTTAAATTGAGAAAGCCAGGCTTGTGTTACATAAAATGTTAGTCCTCTAACAGTTTGCAGATACACTAAAATCTTGTCAGCGTTGTTAAAAACGTCACCTTGATATTTACTCAAACTGACAGGAAACACTGTCCCTTGTAAGTGGAAAATGTTTCCTGACCTTGACAGAGTACCCAACCATTGAATTGAGGGCATTATTGCATGAGTGAATCTCTCGTCATTGTTCTGGCAACAGGAATGGAAAATGTCAAGTAATACAATGCTCTTTAAAGCAGCAAAAAGATCTCTAAGACTGCAAGGGTTCTGGAATACCATGAGAACAGCGTGAAAAAAAAAACAACAAAAAAATATTATTAGAGAAAGACATGGATAAAGAAAACCTTTACACGAATGTCGGCCATATGCATGACCCCAAAATGTCCATTTCTTGGGAAGTGTTTGTTTTTTTCCTTCATTTCAAAAGGAATGTGGGCTATTGCTCCAGGGCATCAGACTGTTTCATCAAGCATGGCCTCCTATTAATTTGGCCCCTGTATGTTAAAGTCATGGGAAAAGACAAGAGCCTCAGAGAAACAAATACACAACAAATCAAGGACCTACAAAGCAGACATGACCACAAAACAGAAACATACGTCGAATACAAAACCCCATTTACTCTTTGTAGCATCACTGCTAGCATTTCAATGATGTAAAATGTGAGTGTACGTTGTTACATTTGCACTTTAATTGGTTAAATGGTTTTAAAATAACATCTAACTTTTTAGAATAATTTATGACTCCCAAAGTAGTATTTTTGCTTTCAGAAGTATGTTGTTGCTAGTAATTAAAACACATATATACAACCTGCCTAACTAAAATTCATATTCATATCTACAAAGTTAGTTGTTTAATTAGTGAGTGGCATCTTGGATTTTAACAGCAGTTGCACATTTCATGTAATCCATCCCAAGTTTTGCTTTGGGTTATTTTGTGACCAAAAGATCTTAACGGTTGACAAATTCACAACTGGAGTCGCGTCTATGAAAGGCATGTTCTTTCTTTGTCCGTCGTGACGCTGATTCCTTACTAATATTCTCATCTAAAACATGTACAGAGCAACTAAAGTCATAGTGTGATTAGATTACACAAAGCTGGATTCTGATAAGGTGACATCTAAGAGAAGTTGAATGCATTCATTTGCGAGGGAAAATATAAGCTTTGATCTTCAGGTGACAGCGAACTGCTCTTCTGAAGCTTTGTGGTTCTACCGACAATTGAATAAAGAAAACCTCTGTCTCGGTAACAACATACCTCTTTGGTTGCTTGTGTTTGTCAACGAGAGAGTTGGTCTAGACCTTTTAAACTTTCCCACAGTTTTGTCCTTATTAATATTTGTTCCCCTGTCACATGTGCACCCGTTTTTTTTCTTTTGTTTAATATACATCCCCTCACAATCACAGGCTTTCAGTCTCATTGTGGCATGTACCCACAATAAGTGCCAAGCAATTAACACTGTTTGTGTTCATTTTGCAAACAGGTTGGAACCTTGATAATAGAAAACAAGCACAGGCAGGCCACATTTCATTTACATCTATCTATGCTTTTCAGTCCTCCCCTCCTCGTGATCATTCATCACTCCTGTCACGACCACTAAACGCTCACAAACTCCACCACATTCTGTCTCCTCGTTCCTCCATGTCATCCTTCGTAGCAGACAGCCAGAAAATGCTGGTTTCTCTTTGGCTGGTCTCACAGGGAAACCATTGGGTGTTATACAACATCCCAACAATCATCGCTCTGTTTGGTTGTTGACTTGTGTCTGAGCTGAACTTACGCACACAAACAAGCCGGGTCGCTCTGTCTTACTCCAAAGAGAACACACAGGCGAACTCAGAGCGCAGTCTTTTTCTTGCTCACATTAATGAAAGTAATTGAAGTGGACAAGGGGCTTTGTAATTCTGAGAGAGACAGTGAGAGAGCAAGAGGTCATCTCCTTTAACTGTCCACTTCTCTCTGCCTCCTGTTCTGCAGGCAAAAGGGGGAGGGAGGACTGGACAAGGAAAGAAAAATAGAATAAAACTGATAGTGACAAAAAGAGGAAAGAAAAGAAAACTGAATATGTGGAAAGAGGAGCTCAAAGTTATAGCCAACATCTTGTATCCAAACTCAGAAAGTACTCAGAAAGGTCATATTTTAGAAAAAAATACTTCTAAAAATACAAATTAAAAATTCAAACCATGTATGTATTTTCATGAGTTAGTACTTTGCTGTCCATTCTTTCCAACACAGTTCACACACTGTCATATGGAATGGATAGTTCATCTTCTGGATGTTTATGTTGAAGGAGTTATTTTGTTTGTAGGTGAACCTCAGCCAAAGTCTCGAGTTTTTCCTAGCTTCTCATCAGCTTTCAGTCACCATCCTTGACCAGTTTCCCTTTCCTGGCTAAGAAAAAGAGAACCCACAGCATGATGCCACCATTTCTATGTTTCACAGCAGATCCTGCGTCCTTAATGTGAGGTACATTGACAGTTTTCTGCATGAAAGCATTCTGCTTGTGAGTACAGAACTCATGTGCTCCAACATGAAATCTAAAGAACCTACTCTGTGATTTTAATTTGATCAAATTTGAAGAAGCCGAAGTTGTAGGCATACATTAACAAGACACTGAAAATGGCATGCAGAAAGAGATTTTCTAAAAAAAAAACAGGAAAACATATTGATGGATGACTGGTGGGCTGGTTGGATCTAGATTATTGGAATAAAGTAATATGTTACTGGTGCTACCTCAAGAGGGAAAGCAGCACACACAAAACGAGACACGTGTGCGGCCATGCCCAAAGGGGCAAAAGTTCATGCAATCAGGACTAAAAATGTGCCAGTGTTCTTCAATATGTCTCTCAAAATACATGAGTGTGTATGAGGCGATGCGCCGAGGGCAATGTGTTAAATCCACTCAGCTAGACGAAGAAACTAAAACAGCTTTCTTGGACTGAAGATGTAGCCACGGGCCATGTGGAAGGTTATGCATGTGTGTGTGCTGGCCTCAGGGTTGTGTGATTGTGTGTTAGAGGGACGGATTGCTTCATGCCTGGACTGACATGAAAGGTAGAAGGATAGATTGGGGATCTTCCCTCTCTTTAAGAACAAATCCATGAGATGAAGCCATACAAACACAGATATAAGTTTGAAAACTGTGTGTTTTAAGATGAAGGAGGTGAGAGAATTATTAATTAAAACATTTTTAAAATATGACTTATTTTATCATGTCACAATAAGGATGTACCACTTTGATGATGGGAATGAAAACACAAAAACCATTGTGTGCAAAAACAAAAAAAAAAACAAAAAAAAAAAACAGGCCACTGCAACATAGCTTGCAAATTTGCAAATGATTGTCAACATTTATAAATCAAGCATGTCCCACGACAAAGAGGCAGAACAGAGACATAAAAAAGCAAATATGAGTTATAAGTACTGCTCCCTCTTGCTGTCTCACAGCCTGACCAAATATGTATAAAAGCTATCTGTAGAAAACACAACTTATTTTTATACAATTTCTTCCACTTCTGTGCTTCCTCTGACTGCATTTGGAGCACATTGCTGTTAGAGAAAACAGCTAACATCTCTTCTTCACTCAGAAACAGAGCTCGCACCTTAAATAAGTGAATGCAACTTAAAGCATTTAATGTATTGCATTCATTGACTGAAATAACGATTCGGTTTTATTTAGTTTTCAACTGTCCAAAGACTAAGCAACACCTCTCACTAACTGATTTGTCTAGTAATTAAAACAATTATTTCAGAACTACATATAGGTGCACTTTTGGTAAAAGTACAGAACTCCATAAAGTTAATATAAATCTTCTGGAAAGTTCTTGTCTTAACTGGGACCCCATATTCAACCTGATGTGGTCAACAAAATGTAAAATTATTTTTTTGCATATGATTGGTAATATGCAATGATGATCTTCACACCATCAGCAGAGTTTTTAAATGATAAAAAGTGTCAACACTGCATTTATAATACGACTAGCTACTTAGCTGTTATCCCCAAAGCACCCAACTGGTCGATGTGCTTCGTCTCCCACTGATCTTTGGAATATTAAAAGGGTGAATCTGTTGGTAACAGCAGAAAAGCTAAATTGAGCACATTCCTCAATACCGACTGAGTCTGATTTCATTATAGATAAATCAGATTAATCTATTCAATCTCTTTTTCTTTCAATCTTTCGGGGCCTTTTTCATTTCTTTGCTTTTTTTTCTCCCCTATTTCTATATGTTTCCTTTCTCGTTTTTTCATTCTGTCCATTTCTTTTGAGATCCTTTGCATTGCATTATACCAGATCTGACTTTTTCATGTCTGTCATTCTATGTATCAGCTTGCCTGTCGGTCTAATATAATAAGCACGGACACAGCTGAGGAGTGGCAGTGCGAGAAGAAAGGAGTGTGTAGTGGGGAGAATCCAGCGGGAAAGAGGAGAGGAGCATAAAAAAAGGTGCTGTGTTAAAAAGCTGAGTCCACCACAGCAGTCACAACAAATTCATCTCTCCCTCTTCCCGTTCTTTCCTTCTTTTGCAATACCCTCACTTTGATACAAGCTGGCCTCAGTAATACAATAAAGGACTTGGCTCAGCTCTGTGTGTCAGCATGCAGGAGTGAGTGTGTGAAACGTGTGGGTGTGTGTGCGTACGGTAGACGACACCTCTTACTCCCTACTCTCCGTCTCATCATTGCAGCTGTTCCACAGAGGTGTGTTTCAATATATCACCCTGTCACACGCACACACATACACACAGACACGGTCCCTGCTTAATAAGCGGTATTCAGAGCTCTTGGGTTTATAGAAAGCTGAAACTGCACTCCTACACAAAACTGGAGCCTTTCTAACTTCCCTTCATTTCTTTCTTTATGCCCTTTATTCTTTTTTGTCTTTGTTGCCATTTTTTTTTTCATTTATTTCTCTTTTCATTTCGGTTCCTTTCTTCTGGTCCTTCTTTTTGAAGTTCTTTTTAATTTATTCACTCTCTTATTCCACAAGGAATAGCTTTCCTTAAAGCAAATTCTTCCCTATTTACACTATTTGTATTCCAGAAAAAGTAACAGCTGGATAAAAGGAGGGAGAAAAGCTAGAAGAACCTACAAAACAGTTACACCATCTTTTCCAGGGAAACACTGGGTCCTGCGACTCGTCCATTTGTTACTTTAGTGTAACACATGCCTAAACATTACTACAGAGTAAACACACACCCACATGGCAAAAAACACTCCCCTTCAGTTGTAGAATCCTTCAGCAGGGCAGCACGCAGCACCGCTCTGGAACGGTCTGAGACGTGTGACAAAAAGAAGTCTGAACTGATCTGGTCTCAAAAATCCCCAAGTCCCAGTCCAATCAAACAATCATGGGATAAGTCAGTACAAGCCCAAACCACAGAGGCCCAACACAACAATCCACAAGATGCTAAGTAGCCTCTGCCAGACACTATTGGAGAGCCCCCCCCAAGACTCTGTGTTGATGCTCCACTGGATTACAGTTCATTTGGTTCCATCAAAGGGAAAGGCACTAGATTAAATAATGTTGTTGTGGTTCAAAGGTGTGGATGGTCTGATATATGAAGCTTCAGCTATCTCTTCCTCTGACTGTCAATAAAATAATGCAAAGCTAAGTGTTTTTTTAAGTAAATTGAGATATCTCACAAGCTGTACTTATTAAATAAAATTAAATACTTGATATATTAAGCAGCATTTGGATGACACAAGCACTTTTCATGCAAACTTAAAACATGGAAAAATATTTCTTAACTTATGGACAAATATAGAAATGGATTAGCAGCTGTTAGTGTCACATTTCTTACTGAATAGTTATAATTTTCAGTACTGGAGTGTCATATGTGAAATAACATACACTTCTGTCTCCATCCTACAGAAAAATGTATCTGACTTCAACTGTCCTCAATGCTCATTCAAATGATTAAATACATTGCATAGTTTCGGCTCCCTCCTTTCGTCACTCAAGAACATTGAAATTTCCATTCTAAGGGACGTTTAAACACTGTTTAGTACAATAAAACGCTATTGTGTCATTTGCTTCGCTTCACAGCAAAGCATCACGTTAAGTGCGAGCAATCTGTCAGTGGTCTGCTGACTTTCAAACATGGGGCAGAAGGAGAAAGGAGGAAAAAAAGAGGAAAAAGAGCAAAGAAAGAGCCAGAGGAGGAGAGTGGACACCTGGATGGGTCCAGAAGCTCTGCAGGGTGTAGGGGAGAAATCAAGAAGACGGGAGGATGGGTAGAAGGGTGGGCACTTTCTTTCAGCTGTTTCCCATATGGGTGAGTATGTGTGTGTGTGTGTGTGTGTGTGTAGGGTCCATATGTGCATTAGTGCTGGAGGAGTTGAACAGGGGGCCTGCCAGATGGACAACACACACACACACACAAGTGACAGTTTCCGCCCACTATCCTCATGCAACTAGAGTTCGGCAGTTCTTCTCCATGCAAGGAGCATGCATACAGTATTCTCACTTTTGAAGCTTCGACTTATGAACAGAAGGTGTTCTTGCTCAGCAAATCAAGAAAAAGGATTTCATGACCAGTCCTGCACAATTCAGCAGCATTGGCATTGTAAGTTAGCTATGCTATTTAGGCTGACTAACTATGCGTACAGTAATAAATTTGATTACGATATTTTAACATTACAGAGTTTCTGATACTGACTTGGATGTTCCAGGATGTGCATAAACAAATCCATCTTCAGTCCATGGCAAGATAGTATTGATGTTATATTGTTAGTTTTGGTGTTTTTTTGTATAATATACAGGATACAAGAACAGCAATCAAAATATTTTTTCTTCTCGTATCACATTGCAGCCATAAGCAGTCATTAACTATTCATATTAGAAGCAGAGGTGCTGTCACACCACTGTGTGAGGGGAAGCAGTGGATGTAAATATTTCAGAACAAATGTATAGTAATTGGGGGAGAGTGGGGGGGTTCACACATAAAGTTGTGTTTATCATATTATATATTCACAGCAAGTCATGCTTGCATTAGTTACTCCCATGACAATTCAGATCCTGTCCACAACTTTCAGATTTCTAAAAGGTCACTAACATTTCTGAATTCAGTTGCAGAAATGTCTCGACAAGTCAGAGAAGACTCAGTTTTGCAAACAGCATCTTACAACTGACTTGATTTCTTTGCTAGCTAACTTTGAGACTTCTCCCTGCTGTCATTGTTGTCAGTGAAACCTGATGTCTCAAAATGTAACAGTTTTGGAGTCTCTGGAAAATGCATGAACACATGAACTTTAAAAAGCTCTATTTTTTTATATTTTTTAGCATACAGTCATGCAGCAAACCCAAAGCCCTCCTCTAAAAGTCGCTGTTCCTCTACTAGCCAACCAGGAGTTCAGGTAGTCTTAACCAAATGTTTTGCCATCACTTGACTGATGAAATACTCTGAAAGTCACCCAATAATGCTATATTCTATAATTATTAAATAAAATAGGCCAGGACTGTATGCACAAGAGTAGGTGGGACTCATATCAGACTGTAGGAGACAAGATGGATATGGATCAGGAAAGAGTCTATGCTCTCTCTCCTGCTAAGTGGTCACATGTAAAGCAAACTCTTATGATTCCATATGAGTTTGTAAATGGTTACAGTGACACAGTTTGGATTTTTGAACTTCTGAACAGATTGTTAGGATGAAAACTGACAAACTGATACAACTCCAGCTATAAACCACAAGTCAGAATGTGTTAAGAATTCCATTTTTTGAATTATTTACAGTATTAATTGGGCAAAATGTCCAAAGTGGAGAATAAAAAAAGAAAAGAAAAAAAAGTCCAACCAAAACTGGAAAGTAAATTTGCATATGCATGACACGAGCTTCACTTTAAAGTACAACCAAGAAGTGTACTTCATGTCAAGTCAAACCAAAACCATTTTCATTAAGATCCTACAAAGCTCTCAAAGAAAATTGTCTCTTTTGAACCCGATCAACCTTTCCCTCTTAGCACACGCAAACACACCCTCCAATATGCACACACACACTCTTCAAACCCTTAGCACTTACCACAGATCATCCACTAAACTAGTTCATTGTGAATGTGTGTTAGCCGCTCCCTTTCAGTGTGCTAAGGTTAAAGGTTAAATGACGGCCATTAAGATTCATCTGAGTTCACAACCAGCAAACCAATCACCCAACACTTTCACGGGCACACACACAAAATGTGCATAATGAAATCGGAGGGACGCTGTATCAAAGAGCAGCAATTGTCTCTGCTCTTCTGTTTGTCTCTTGTCTGTCATTTAGCAAAAACTGAAATCCCTGAATGCATAATGAATGCAGTAATTGTAGTGCTAAACAGTCCAATAATTTTCTGCACATTTTTCTCTCATTGTTTTTTTTTTTCTTCCTATTCTGTAAAGTGATTTTTGCAATAGGACCTGTTCTGTGACTTCAGTGGAAATCGCCATAAATCGGTTTCTGTACAGCTGACCGTCTCTCTGTGGATCTGTCGTGACATGCTGTTGACACATTTCACAATACTGGCTCTGTTTGCCCTCCCGCTGCCTCCCGGGATGAATAAAGGAAAAGAAGGACGGGGTGAAGAGGGTTACAGATAGAGGGGACAAAGGGAGGGATGAATAAAGCAATGATTGAAGTCATTCCATCTTCACACCTACAGATTGGAAATCCACAAGCAATTTCCTACTTTGACAATGTTTACCATGGGAAAATAAAAAAAATAAATAAATAAAAAAGAGTCCATGCAAGGGTGTTTTATTTGCCTTTCCGTTAATCCTTCCTTTACTGGCAAATTCACAGACTTACTAACAAGAAACTGACTTTTTTTTTTTTTCCATCTGAAATTCTACACACTTATGCAAACACATCCAGCAGATAAACACTCTGCAGGATGGATGAGCAGACCCCGCATCAGTCCCAGCATGCCTCCCTGCTCTCAGGCAGGGGACTCTGTCAGCACCGCAGTTTATTGTCAGGACACATCATCAGCAGCCACGGCAACTAATTAAGACCTGCCTGTCAGGCCTATGGTCACTGCGGATGTGTGAAAACATATACAAACAGACAAACACATTCGTGTAATTAGCTACCTGTCATAAACACACACGAACTTGGAAAAAAAAAGGGAAAAACTCTTCAGCTAGTGTCACTGTGTCTGCCAAGAGACGTCAACACATTCAGTGTGTTACTCACTAGTTATTAGTCACACACCCAAACCTAACTCCTGATAGTAACGTACTCAAAGATGCAATATAATAAGCTCTTTTATTTGTTATGGGCAGATTTTTGAGGATGGTTCTGATCAGAGAAGATCTTCTACACACTACTTTACAAAAACAGGTTAGATGCATATTTTCTGATGCACCACTAAAATCCAGTAGGTGTAGAAAAAATTAAAAATATAATGTAATGTTCCTCACTAGAGATGTTCTTGTTAGTTAAAGTGGAATTCCTTCCATTAGGGTGATTTTTGGATATTTTTAAAAATTTATTTGGAGTTTTAGACAAAATAATAGGAGCCTTCTCTAATACTAAGTTCTATCCACTGATTACCATTTCCACGTTTTGGTTGACATAGCATGATCAGTTGAATTGCAAGTAGGACAGAACACAACTGTTTTGATTATATGAGTTGAATAAATTATATATTTTATTTATATATTGTATTTTTTTCTTTCCAACTTTTGACATGCAACACAAAAGCATCATGCAAGGGAAAATTAGTCAATTTTCTTGCCAATTGATGTATTTGTTTGTATGAATGGTACTTTGATTTCTTATTTTGCATGTAATGAATTTACTCAAATATAAATTAATCCCATTTATGTCGATCTCTGCTTAATTTATTTCACGACAACATGAAATTAGATTTAAACTGTTCACTCCATTGCTGAGGTCAAACTGAAACTGCTCCAGCAACATGCTTAGGAATGTGAAACAGAAACAGGCCCCCTGAAAGACAAACAGGCTGATTTCAGAGCAGAAAACAGCCAATCAGCACGCAGAACTCCAGTCACTTGGCAATGTAAACATGCACACACACGACCTAGAATGAAAAGCAAAGTTCAGAGCACATCTGTTAGATGAACATCTTGCAATATCTCCTCTGTATTAGTCAGAGAGAAACCTAATTACAATTAATTAATAATAAATGTGAAAGCTTGTTCATTTTTTTACATAGCAGGAGAGTTTTATTAGAATTAAACCTTAACCCAATCATAGGATTGAAAAGAATGGAAACAGCTTGCTGCAATGAAAAAAAAAAAACAATCAAGAAAAATATTAAGACCTGCATCCTATCAAAATAGCTAACTTCCACTGCCTCCCTCCCTCCTCTGTTATCAGCAGAAATGAAGGTTGGAAAAGAAAAAAAACATGCAGCTGCAAGCGTTTGTTGTGTCAGTCTGCTCTTGTCTGCTCTGTTCTTGCATACTTTCCTTATCATACTTCAAAAAGCTCTTGCTCCATCTCCCATATATGCATTTCCCCCACTACTCCTCTGCAACATTAACTCTCATTTCACTCTCCTCTATTTTGTGAAGGATTATAGTTCAGGCTTGTGCCACGCAGGTGGTGGCTTGCAACATACATCTAAATAGCTTCTTATGGTTATGAGTCAGAACACCACCCAATACTTTTCTGTTGTTTTTTTTTTTTGTGTTTGTTTGTTTTGTTTTGTCAAATGTTCCATTGGTCTGTTTAACTCAGCAGAAACAACACTGCACACCTATTTGGCAACTCAAACTGCTGTCAAACGATGGGGAAAAAAAAAAAAAAAAAAACCTCGACTTTGGCAAGGTAAAAGCCAGAAAAATAGACTGCCATTTCAGCTTGAAATCCAAGAGGCATCATCATGGGATTCAATTACTACTCAAAAGTCTGAGGATTTTAAGGTAATCTAATTTAGTACATGGCAACCGGAAGTGTAATTAATTCACAATCTGCTCCATGTGGGGTGCATAACAACACACATCTCTGCAGGGATATTTTTTTCAGTTTTATTCCTTCAACAAGGTTATAGATATAAAAACAGATATCAACAACAACAGTGTATTGAACTCCACGCTATTATGATAAAATAAGCTGATTTTGCAGCCGCCAAGAAAAAGGATTCACACCTAGTTGGGCATAAAAGACAGAAAACTCGCCATAACTGCCAGATTTGACTAAAGCAACAACTCTGCCAACTGCTTTAAGCCCACTCTTTGTTCACAACATCGTTTAGAAAGGTTGGATTTTTTTTTTATTTATCGTATGTAGGTGGAGACTCTCCACTTGGATGAGTTGGCTACAAGCAATGTTGGGCTTTTTTTTTTTTTTTCCTTCTAAGAGACCAGGCAATATGATTAAAGTGACTCACGCTCTCGGGAATCCCTGGAGAAGTGGTATACTCTGTGTTGGTCTAAATCAGTCCAAACTTTATCATGGATTCACAATTTAATGAAGGAAAGGTGGGATTAAGTTAACCCTTTGCCTGACGTTTTACATTATTATCTATTTTTCAATTGTATAATTGGTATAAATCAGCAGAGATGCACTTGTTATGCTTTTCCTGGCCAATTCTGACTTTCAGTTTCTAAAAGTTCTCACCACTTCTAATTTTAACTGATTCCGATTTTTATCCTAAGGACTATAACACATAAAAGAGAAAACATGCCAAAAGAAAAGTACAGTGTTTTTAAATCCAACAGAAAATAAAGGCTTTACAAAATTATCTCAATTTATGCATCAAAAGTATATATCTCTAACCTTTTTTGACATGCTCCATGTATAAAGCATCAAAGTCTAAGCAATCGGCGTAGTTTTGAGGAATCTAATACAAAACAATCTTACTTTACAATTTTAATCCTGCAAATCTCAGATCTGAGCCAAAGTAAAACTCTAGAATGTTTTGCTTGGAAATTTCAAACTCATTAAACATTTTGTGCACATTACGTACAATTAAAATCTTCCTTGAGATCTGACCTGCTGATTTTTTTCTAAAGCAATAACACACAAAAGTTCAATTATATAAAATTTGTTTTAAATCTACAAATAGATGCAATTAACCTTAACTGAAAAAGGCGCAGCAGGTTTCTTCATAGAAAAAATTAGTTTTAAATCCGACAGAAAAAGAGTTCATTCAAGGATTATCTCCATTTGTTCATCAAAGCTTATGTTTCTAACCTACATTTGATAAGGAAGTGCATCAGAGACTATGCTGTTTGTTAATGCCTTTGCCAACCAAAAATGAAGGAGTTTCCAGTTTTGTTGCATTTATAAAATAAGGAAGTAAACTTTGTACTTTTTGCTGTCAAACAATCAGAGCCAATCAATGGAAATCTGATCTATTTCGATCCGTGGATAAATTACCAGAGCATCACTAAGAAGCATTCCTGCTTTCACACTTGCATAAGAGTATTTCTTTCACATCACCTGTACAAAAGAGCACTATTCAATGTCACAAATTATGAGGATTACCACTTATTATTTGCATCATAAAACATATCCTCTAAATGCATATTGTCATCTAATGAGCTCACATTAGGCCACAACACTGCTCCAGTTTACCAAACCCATTGCTCTCCTTCTTTTCTAACTTCTGCTCCCTCAATTAAAGTCTCCCTTCCCCTCCTTCTGCCTCTGTTGCTCTCTTTGGACCACTAACCTTGATTCACTGTTCTACTCAACACAGCCTCAGGCTGGGACACACAAAAATGCTGTGCATGTACAGACAGGCAGATTTACAAGCAAACACACAACAGCATCCACTGAAAGGACCATATATACACGCTCCCTAAAGTGGTAAAGTAGAAGCGGTTAATGTGGGGCCATTGTGAGGGGAACGCGTGGCTAACCAAAACCACATGTAGTCGACGTTCTCACTCACTCTGGTCAGAGGTATGTGAGAGTTAAGAGTGTGTTTGTGAGTGTGAAGGGGGAGGTGTGATAGAAAGCAGGCCTCAGAAGAAGAGGCAGAGTGAGCTCATGGCTGGGCTGCAACATTTATTCAAGCAGGGAGTAGTTGTGTTGAGCAGACATGTTTGAGGTGTCCAGCTGTGACTGTGGTCTGCTCCAAAGACCGTTGCTGGAGAGCAACAAGTCATAACGAGGACAGAGTGTAACTTGCTGCATGGCAACACAAACATAGCAAAACTGTGTTGTTGTTTTTTTGGAAGTATTTCCAAATAAAATCTTTTATCTCATTAGGAAGCAATTTATCTCCTTCTCTCGTTGCCACATCATCTTGCCATCTGAAATACTGATCTGCACATAATTACCTAATAAAAATGTCATTTCCTTTACCTGTGATCAAGAAACTACATTTCACATCTTCATTACCAACTCTTGTGCAATGCTGAAGTCACATCTATAAAAACAGCAACTTTTAACTTGAATGAAAACAAAACAATGAAAGTGGAATTAAACTGCACATATATCGAAAAGTTATACAATAATGTAATTTTAATGGTGGTTTTTCTGTATTTCTGCAGATCCTTAAGATCTTTTGACATTTGCATTCATTTTCTTTACATTATTTTTCAATTGCACTTGTCTGAGTGAGAGAAATAGGAAAAAGCATTTCAGTATATTGGATTTTAGTTTGTATTTTAATTCTTGCTTGCCACTTAAAATAAGTTGGCATAACTCGTAACACAAGACCTGAAATATTAAATGTCCAAATCCTTATAGCTTATGCTATAGATTTTTTTGTTAAAAATTTAATTAGCTAAAATTTATAAGTGCAGGTCAAAGCTGTATAAAAAAAATCAAACTATGGAAATCAGCAGCAGAGTTGCCTGCTCCATCGCTGGTTCTCCAGCACCTTGAGTCATCTTTAAAACTCAACACACAGAGACAGCTGTAGTTGTGTTTTAAACCTATACTTAACTTCAAGTAACCTGCTTTGTGGGACTAATCCAGTGAGACAGAGCGACACTGTGTGTTAAGGTAGTATGGTGCAATTGTGTGTGTGTTTGTGCCTGATCCTTAGCGTAAGAGACAGTTAATGTCATTGAGAGGTAGCACTGTATCTGCTAACCGTTACTCCAACTAGACAGCTCGCTTGGCACACACTCTCCAATAACAGGCACACACAGGTTTCACACAAACACACTTTATTTACTTTTGGCCCAACTCAGTCATAGGAAAAATTAACATGGCTACCTGATACAAAGGAGGACCTTTTTTTAAAAAAAAATCTAAAATGTTTTACATTTTAAGTTCCTCTTCTGGGTGACTCAGGAAAGATTCAGGAACAAAACATTGAGACAAAATCCTCACAACATCTTTCCTGCAAGTCTGAGAGACTGTGATTTAAAGGGGAAAAAAGTATGGCAAAGACAAAGGGGTGAGAATGATCTCTGCCTGCATGACATGGTAGAGAAGATTTTGTACTTAGGATTTTGAGCAATCAGATAAATTGTTGCCTTTTAGAGCTACATTCACTGGCACCAGCTGGAAATACTTAAGTAGATTACAGCTTCCTTCTTTGATGTGAAACAGAGTTTTAAGGTAAGCTGGTTTAAAGAGTTTTCCTCCTCAACCATTGTTCTGTTGTTACCCCAAACTTTCTCTTTTCCATCTGCAAATTCCACCTTAAGCAAACCCTAGTGCTTTACCCATGTAATGCAACACCACTGAATGTGGATTTGGAAACCCCACTCATGCTCTTGTTGTGTGTGTGTGTGTGTGTGGGGGGGGGGATAAGGAAACTGAAGAAACAAGAAGGAACGGGAGTGGGAGCAACAGATTGTGTAGTAGAGGTAAATGTAGAGGGGGTGGTAAAGAGGAGGACAGCAGGAGAAAAGAGTGGAGGAAAAAGGAGTGCGTGAGAAGGGGGAGGGTTTCATAAACATTGTGTTGCTGTGGGTCATAAATTCCAAGCAGGAGAACTAGAAGAGGGGGGAAGAGGTAACCTAACCATTGCTAAAAAAAAAAGAAGGGAGTTTCAGTTAATTAATAGATTTTCCTTCACCCCTTCAGCAAAAGTTAAGTTTACTAAATATCAGCAACTCAGAGGAGTTTAGGTTTGTCAAAGTAACATGTCAGGCTTTCACTCTCATGACTTTCGTCTATGATCTAAGACGTTGCATGTCCTATTTTGGCATCTTTCTTTGTGTACATGTTTTGCAGCTGTATGCCTGTTGGGAGTTTCTCTGCCTTTTCGTTCTTAACATCCGTCCAATGGAAAGGGCGCACTGTGTAGACCTTTTCAAACAACTCTGGGCTTCTCTAATCTAAGCCGGCAAACTCAGATTAAGGGTTTCCCACCAAAAGTTGATTCAGCGTTGCTCCAGAAAACTCAGAAAAACGAGTGCCTCGGGGGAGTTACTGTCTCAGTGGCTGTTCTCACGCTGCAGTCAATGGAAACCAAGGAAAAACTATTGTGTAGTCTCATGAATGCATTGATATAAATCTCTAAGTTTCCTGTTTGTGGGTATGAGGCTGAGATACTCCTCAGTTTTGGCTATTAGTTCTTCACCGTAGCTTATTTTAATGCAGCTCACTTCCTCACAGTGATGTTCGAGCTCTTTTTCATTATGTGAGCAGTAAACATGTCAGGTTTAACGTTATCTGTGGAAGTGGAGTAAAGCATGAAGGGGCATGTGGGCACCAAAAAAAGACTAAGATATACCCACTAGATCTGACAAATCCAAATCTCTGGTTTGATTTATTTGACTCATAATATTCTGGCGTAAACTCCAGCAGGCCATTTTGGCACAGAATTGTTTCGATTAATTTTGCCTTTACTTCTAGTAAGTTAAGCACGAAGTTAGTAAAATACATGTGGGCATATGTGTTTCGCTTTTTACTCCTCTAATAATTTACAATACAGACACATGTCAAAAATATCCATTATCAGGGTGTTTATTTTAAAATGTAAAAAAAATATATTTTAAAGGGTGCTACTTACGTAAAAGAAAAGATCTATCTAGCTTATACACAGATAAATTTGCTGTAATTTCATTAAATATAAAACCTTTAATTAGATGCTTAATCGTTTCTGCTTAGCTTAATTTGCCTGTCTCTGGATTAAGCTTTGTACAACATTTTACCAGTAAATTGGAAAGTTATACAAGATAAGCGAAAGATGATTCATTTAGATTGTAAACATCAAAGGTCCAATATTCTCCTTTTATCATCGTCATTTTCAAAAATAATTAGCCTCCCTGATGCTATCACTCACATTTTGGTGGATAACAACCTGCAGTTGTCACCAGAGAAATTCCAGCAAATTTTTAAAACTCCATCAGATTAGGTGGTCTTTTGGTTATGACCTGTTGATTTAAGTTCATTCCACAGATTTCAAATGGGTTTCAAGTCAAGGTTTTGTGCAAGTCAGTCAATATTATTCACGTTAATGCTCTGGGAACAGTCCTTTACCAGCAGCAATATTTTTGGGCCATTGTCATGATGGAAGACAAAGAGATGGCTCAGACTATGTCTTACACGTGGCTGCTTTAGGTTTTCTTTCAAACCATCATTTTTCCATGGTTCCTTCCACTTTGACAAAATTCCCAGTTTCAGGCAGAGTGAAGCCACCAGTTTCACTGTATTGACATTTTAAAAAATGAGCAACATTTCTATGGCAAGGACTCTAGTTTCATCTGATCCAACCAAAGCACATTCTTGCAGCATGCATAGTCTTTGACCAGGTCTGGCTAAAAGGTGTCACTTCTGCAAAGGGGAGTTCTTCTTGATCTGCAACTTTGCAGCCTCTGAATCGTGACCTGGCCGAGTCATTAATTAGCATCCTTGCAGTTGTTCTAAGATCTGTAGACGCCTCTCATGAGTTTTTCTTCAAGATTCTTTGAAACCTTTCATTTCCTGTCTCTTTCAGGTTTGTACTGGGGTTTTGTGGTTCCTTTTGAACTACTGATGATTCTTCCCACCGCAGTCCTTGATGCTTGGAAATGCTGTGAGAACTTTATTGATTCCTCTTCTGCTTTTTAAACATCAACTCTTTTTCCAAGTCGAAACTGGTTTCTTTTGTTGTTTTTTACAACTGACAGCTCCAGTCCTAACTGAACTTCCTTACAGCATGTACATTAGGAGAAACCTTCTTAATTTTCATCTAGATATCATCTAGATTTTCATCTTTTAGTGTATTTGGTTTTTGAACAATTAAAATAGTAAATTACGAGCAGTTTTTAAGCGTATACTCAGATACAAGCTATTCACAGATGGTTATGGTCCATAAGCCCACCAAATACAGAGTGTCTATTGTATTTTTAATCACTATGTATGTCATTTATGTAAATAAACTATAAAAAATAAACTGATAAGCCATGCGGACAAAGTAATATGTGTATGGGTACAAAAAGAAGCAGCAATTGCTATATATGAAGCTGCAAAGGGAAAAACTGACCAGGGATTGAACAGACTGTGGTTGAGATTTTGATCTGGTGGCCACCAGTTGTGCTGAACCCACATTATCTTCTCTTTTCTGTTGTTTTTTTTTAAATAATTTTCTAATACTCTCAAAGAGCTTAGCCACCATCATAAACCCATCATGAGTGGGTTTAATGGTACAGAAATGTTTTCAGTATGGACCTTTTGATTTAGAGCACATTACATCACTTTTAAGCATCAAGGACTGGAGTGGGAAGAATCGTCAGTGGTTCAAAGTTTACATAACTTTGAACAGGTACGATTAAGCAGATAAAAATAAAAGTGCATGGAGATGCACAACAGACATTGAGGACCCCTGCTATCGTTCTATGTTTGGCAACAACAAATGACATACAGAGATGCTCAAACCCCCACCTCTTAGGAACCAACAGTGGGAATACAACCCAAAAAGCTATATTTCAAACTGAACTCCTGAATTATGGTCTTATCACAGGGAGTGTTTCAGACATCAAGGCTGAGATGGACCAGCCAGAAAACTGACAGAGATGCAGACAGCCACTCAACATTTTAATGTCTGTCTCCACACTCCCACACACAGCCTGTCTTTTAGAGTGAGTGACGGTAGGTGCGTATACACGATCACTGTCAGGCTGACCATGTGTCTGCAGTCATCTGCAGCAAGGAAGGACATAGAAAAGCTGGCAGGGACACGGACACACTAAACGACAGATTAAGGTGGCAGACAGATTTTGAGTGAAAAAAAAACAACCTATAAGATCATTTGGTGGAAAAATTGGAATATCTGATGAAAGATTTTTATCTCCATAAAAACAGAGGAACAGAAGTGTGGTGATGTGAAGATATGTGCCTGTGGATGAAGATGATAATCTTAATGGACTGGACAGCTAGTTCTCTTTAAGCCCCTGATTTGCACAAGCTTCATGCCCACACAAACGCACACAGACACAAGAGGGTTTACATATACATATCTCAAAAGCTTTCCACCACGTCCGATCTGAAATCAGCTTAAATTGGAGAGGGCTGACAGAAAGGAACGTAAGGGCACTGACAATCTGTCCTTTCATAACATGAAGATGAACATGCAGAAGCTTCGTGGATGAGAGTGAATGAAGCTCAATGCCATGTGGAAAGTCTTCATAAAAAAATAAAGAGATCAGAATTGAGCTTTTCTCATGCTGCAACTTGATTGCTCTTGGCAACTTTTGTGGATTGTACCTTGCATTTCTCTGACAGATGTCTTTATAACTGAACTAATAGAAACCTTTTATTAGCCTGCGTCCAAAGCTGAATGCAGAGGAGCCACAAGGCTTTTTTCAGTTCACCTGAGGATACGTGCAGATCGGTTGTCTGATCTGTTCAAAACAACAAAAACCTCAACAGAATAAGACACAAATGAAGTAAAAGAGGCTACGCATAGTTTGTCTGATCCAGACAAATTAATTAAAAATTGCATAAACCAAATGAAAAAAAAATTCTATTACTTTAGTCTTAATACAAAAAAAAAACACTAAACAGACGTATTTGAAAAGGCTAACCCAGGCTTAGCTAAACTTTAACCAATAAGTCATCAATATCCCCTCCTGCAAATGACTCTCAGAGGTTTGGCTCAACCTGTGTCTCATCAAACATTTGCTAAACTTCCTGAGGAGTTACAGGAATTAGTTACACTGAATAAGAGAGTAAAACTTATTAACATATAAGTTACATATATTTCTGTGAAATTCTTCTTTTTCAACTGTTGTAGATTCATCGTTGGGGCACTTTTGTTAAAATTATACAGGCTTTAGTATACTTTTTTATACATGTTTAATCAAATGACAAACAGGTTTATGTGCCCTTTAGTCCTTATAACCCAACACAGAGAAATGCTGGAGCATTCCACTGACAGTTGGAGATTGTCCTTTTTTCCTTCAAAATAAATCATCCAACTTTGCATCCAACTTAGCGCCACTGACATTCTTGTTATTATTACCCTGGCCAGTTATTCACTTAGTTTTTTATTTTAGTTTTTTTTTTTGAGTGAAAAGAACTGCTCTGTGGTAAAGAGCTGTTTCTTACAATCCAGACAGAAAGTTCAAATCCATTCCCACAAAAGGTTTATGCAAACAGTTACAATCGCTTTAATTACTTCAAAATTAAGCAATAATAAATTATGCTTATTCTGTTAAACTGGTTTTATCTCTTTTCATCTAATCTTTCAATTTTAATGAGTTTTCTTTGCACAGCTTTTATTATTTTAAATACACTTTCTAAAGAACGTTGATTTGATAGAAATTGCAGCAGTATCTTGGCTTTCCTTATCAAAAGCAATTTATTAATCCAGCTTTTAAAGGACTTAGGATAAGAGCTGATACAAAACAAAACAAACCCATTGTCCCATTTATGCCATACCTCACATGACTTAACAGCATTTAACGGGTTTTCATTAAATCAAAAACATTTTTTGAATTCATTCAATAGCTTGACTTTTTGGTGCAATGCATTCCAATTCATGCATGGTAACATTTTGTAGCATAAAAGAGTGCTACCTTTTAAAAAGTAACAGAAGATTAAGTATTCAGTCTATATTTGAATGGGAAAAAAAATCTGCTTTGTTAATTAAAAACCTTGAGGGAAACCACGCAGCCACAAAGAAAACTCTCTGCCTCCAGGGCCAATATTCTCGTTAGTGTTTTACTTCCCTGTCACGTTCACAACGAAGAACAGCTATCTTAAAATGTACTGTTTGCTACGAGTGTTTGTGTGTGAAACTGAGAAAAACAGAAAACAGATGGAGGAAAAAAAAATAAAAATACGCAACATGGGAGAAGAGAAATAAAAGAGAAAATAAAAGTGGAAAGAAGGTGTTCTACTACGGAGAGAACAAAGTTCCTCTGAGCTCCTTTATAGGAGAGCAGGCTCGGCTAAACAAACAGCACCTGGAAACTTCAAAACCCCCCAACAGCTGTCTAACTATACAGAAGGACAGACAGACAAAAACAGGAAAGGAGACACAAAGACAAGCGGCAAGCAGATTAATTGGCAGCAGGGTAAGCGGAATCATAACTACAAGCGACAACAAGCCGGTACAAGATTGCTTCAAGTATTTCAGCGGTTCAAGCTATTTATGTAGAGGAAAGAAAATCACGACAGACACGGCCTTAAGGTGTGTGAATCACTGAAACTTCTTTGACATTCAATCAAGTAATCAAGGAGTAAATCCAACAAACTGCAATGTCATAAAAAAATACTATAACAGTGAAAACTATAAACTATACCTACAAGCGTTGCTTAAAAAGATGCATGGAAGAAATTGTTAATGGTGTTACGGTGAGTTTAAAAAGTATCAAAATAACAGCTGAGCCGTTAGTTTCCAATGGGATGGGTATGCGAAACCAAAAAGCCTCTGGAAGGTGTAATGGAGGACGGTAAATAATGAGAACAACAGATGTCAGGCTGGAAACAGAACCTAGAGTTAAAGCCATGGAATAATTATGACAACACTAAAAGAACGATGAAACATGAAACACAGCTCTTTGCCGACAAGTCGTAACTCACCCTTTTCTGCGCGCCCCAAGTGAGCTGGATCCAGCAGAAGCAAAGCAGAGAATAATAGGACAGAATTAGATTAGAAAGCATGCAAAGGTTCACAGATGCAAGAGATGTTCTCTGTATTCATTATTTACCATCAAATAGATAAGCTCTTCTAAAACCACACAACTGAAGCTAATTATTTGCACAGATTATCTTGATGTCATTAGACAAAATTGTTTGTTTTATATAATGTTTCCAGAAAGTGAGGAAAAAAGTCTTTAAAAGTAAATTCAAACATTTATGACTAAGTTTCCAAACACAAACTTCCTGCTTTTCCTACATATTCCTAACCTCAGCCTTTTTTCCTCAACCAACCCTCATGGTAACCCTAAAAATAATCTCTTTTCCAAGACTGTCCTCACCTGCCACTGTTTCTCCCCGTCTTCCAAACAATCACCAGCCAAACCTCCACCAAAAGGCTAACCCACATAGCTGGCAATGAGTCTCCTCACATCTGCCTGTGTGTTTGTGTGTACATGCATGTAATATAACGTAATGAATCGGCTGTGAGCGTTGATTACTTAATCTGTCATTAGTCAGCCATGTGGACCAGTGTGTGTGTGTGTGTGTGTGTGCGTGTGTGTGTGTGTAAATAAATATGAGTGTGGATGTATGAGAGGCAGCCTTGCACCAACAGCTGTGACCAGAGCCACACAGGGCAGAGCAGAGATTGATGATACTGGACTTGTATCATCATTTATCAGGGATGTGATGTTTCAGGCATTCGAGATTTGTTTTGAGTGCTCTGCCTCAGTTCATTTCCAAAGAACTTCATCACTTTCATGGGTCACTTGATTTGATTCGCCCAATGATTTGCCACAAGCTTGAAGAGAGCCGTGCTTGCGAAATTATTAACGTTCCTTAAATGTTTTAAAAACTTTCTGTCATTCCTACTGAAACTACAGTATTTTTAATGAGATTTGATATAGAAGAAAAACACAAATTGGTGCATAGCTGAGAAGTGGAAGGAAAATTGCTCATATTTTTAAAAATATTTTTCTACAAAAACAATCTTAAAAGTGTGGCGTGCATGCAAATTCAGCTCCCTGACTCAAGATTTTGTGAAAACGTCCTTCAATACAATTACAGTTGCAAGTCATGTGTGGCATCTCTGTGCGAGCGTTGCACTAAAATGTTTGGCGATTCTTCGTAAAACAGATCCAACAGGACGAAAAGTGTCAGTAAACATCAGTTTGTTGATCCAATCCATCCTGTTCTAGGTTGCAGTAACTTTAAGATTGGCTTTAATATTTAGATTGTTGTCCTGCTTGAAGATGGAACTTAGTCTCAATGTTTTAAAGTTTTCTTTCAAGACAAGCCTGAATTGAGATTAATTCAAAATCCCATTAACTGTGACAAGCTTCTCTGTTCCTGATAAAGAAATGCCTCCCCACATGTTTAATGGTGGCAGTAGTGTACTCAGATTGAGAGAAAAGTATTGATACTGATCTTAAATTGCATGTAGGTGACTTCTGAAAGTAATAGTGTGCATTAACTTTGACTTAAACGTGCTAAAGTAAACACAGCCAAAAGAAATGCAAGCTACACTTCCCTGATTTTTTTATCTGTAGAAACATTTTCCTTAAACTGCACATTTTTTCTTAACTTTAGTCTTTTAACTAATATTTGCACACTGAAGTTTGTGGTTCTAGCAAAACAAACTGTGAAAATGTGTATTTTTGTATTATTTTTGCAAGACACTACAAATTTAATGTAGAGCATACCATTGGATAAAATGTATTACTCAAAGCCATCATTAACCCGACTCCCAACACCGAAGCATGTGCCAATATTTCAAGTCAATCAGTTCACCCCATTCTGTTGAATCGCTCAAAAAACACCGACCAAGTAATGAAGGAAATACCATTTAGGTTTAGAAACCACCATTCCAAATGTTCAAAGCATGCAAGCATCTTTAGGTTAGGAGTTTTAAAGGTAATTTTACACTAAGCACAATGTGGCAACATTAAACAACATTGCCTTTAATGGTAGATTGTTTTAGCAATCGATCTGCTATAAAGGTGCACTATGTTGGAATAGGTTCAATCATCTAAACTGGAAAATAACTTTGAAAATTAAAAAGTCAGACATGAAAGGCTTAGATAAATGAAAAAAAAATGATATTTTTAACCCAAAAATGTAACATAGGTATGTTTATGAGCTGAAACTACTTGATGAGGTGTAAGGGAAACACTGTGTTTCCCTTACACAGTGACTTCAGAACATTGATTAGGATCTGTGAAAACACCAAAATCATGTTTTTGAAAAATAGATTACTGGTGGGTTTGGGATATTATGTGCACCCAGCAGAAACATAGCAGTAACGGTATGATTTAATGATTTACAACCTGTCAATCATATCATCTTCCCAGAACCTCTCTCTCTCTCGCCGAGTTTGAACAACCACTATGTGTCGCTAATCCATTTCAACACAAATCCTCATATTCATTCATACCCCGGCACACACATGCACACAGTCTAATGAGGGATTAGCTAATGAATTCTCTCAACAGATTAATTATATTTTTCAGACTTCGTCCCCAAACAGCTCAAGGAATGAGCCAGTACTTTCAAAGAGAGAGAGATTTTTTTTAATCTATCACCAAATTGAAATCAGTAGAAACAGATTGGCTTTGGGCAAAAAGGACGTTTGATTTGAAGAGAAGACATAAAAATGGATCTGAAGAACTGCAGACTGAGGCGTTACTTTTAACGAGAAAATAAATAAAACGGGCCTTTGATTTGGAGCCATTATACATGGCATGACTAGAATGAGAAGGCATTTTTCGCATGAATCTAAATAAGAGGCAAACATTTCAGATACTCTTCTTTATACCGCTGTTCACCGGAGGGCTTAAAAGCGTCGTCCTGCCTCCGTCTCTTTAAGTGACAGCAAAGCACAAGAGCGGACACACAAATTCGCACCGCACATACACAAAAAAAAAAGACAGACACACAATGATTCACACACACACACACACACACACACACACTCCCTCCTGCCGTTTTCACAGTCTCTTGAGTGGAGGAGATGCCCACGGCCAAAAACCAATGGTTTCTTGATTTTTTTTCCCCCCCTCTCTTCTTCTCTCCTCTTTCTCACTATCACTCCGCTTCTCTCGCCTTTTTCCATTAAAACACCCAATTTTGTTTCATCTCCTAAATGGAGCGGAAAAGTAATTATAATTAAACCAACTTGGTGCTAATGTTCAAAATACTGAAATAATTTACAGTTATAATTAAACCAGCTCGGATGTTGTGTTCAGTGGGAGCGGCAGCCTTCTAATTCGTCTGGAGACACTGATGGAAAACAATCATTTCACTTCATTAGGATTAAAGACGCCTGGAATCTGTGTCACAACTCGATCAGAGAGGAGGAAGATTTAGAAAGTTGTCAAATTAACATAAAACTCAGTCACTGACTTTATAAAGACGGTGAAGCGCAGGCTTGTTCGCGTTCATTACGCTGACTTTGTAAGTGATTAGTCAACATACAAATATGCAAAGCAGTGCGATAAGGAGGAGAGTGGGAGATTTATGAGAATAACTCAATTTATAATTTGACACAGTAATTGGGAAACTAAAAACTGATAAAACAAGAATAAGACTAATTTATTGAAACAGATATTGGAGCACAGACTAAATAACTTCTTTAATGTATAAAAGATCATTTTAAGTTTAAGATAATGTTTAACTGGTACGGTCCTTGTTTCTTTGCTGCCTTTTTAACGTATTAATTATTTTGTGGTTAATGCTGTCTGCCTAAATCTGAAATATTTTAATGAAAAGGAGTTACAAGTTGCAAGATTTAGTAATTGTGTAATAAAAAAAACCCATTTTGATCTGTTAAAGTGCCTGAATCTGGGAGTTCATTACAGAATAATGCACTGCAGCAAAGATGCTGGCCAAAACTCAACTTATTAACATGTACCTTATTATGACCTTATTTGCTTTCATGCACAAATAACTACTTAATATCCTGGAATGCAACTCAGTGCAAGTAATTTGTGTAAAACGTTATCCGAACAAATAGATATTCCACGTTCCCCTTTCCGAAGCAGCATCCAGTCACTTGTATTTACTTGCAAATTAACAGCACTCACATTCCCAAAGAGGCCTCAAAGAAATTCCACACATTTGTTGCCCAGAGGACCAAATGGCCCCAAGGGAGGGGAAGAAAGGGGGGATAGTTATGGGCTACAGGGTGGGGTGAAGGGTGACAATAAAACGTTTGCTGATAAAGTTGGAATTAATGCGGCCAGCGAGAATACTGGAGCAGAAAATTAGGTTTTTGTACAATGAATGTGGATTCATTTGCAGGACTTAACTGAAGCGTGTGCGTCCTTAAGGTTTTAGTTTGATTTTGGAGGTCAGCTCTCAAAATTGTTTAGAGAGTCTCGTTTCTCTCTCTCGCTCGCTCTCTCTCTCTCTCTCTCTCTCTCTCTCTCTGATGCATGAGTTGAAATAGAAACAAATGCTGAATGCGGAAATTAAACGCACAGCAAACCCACATTCAGTATAGAGCGCTGGCTCAAATGAAACCAGATGAGCTGCAGGGACTGTCGGGGTCTGAGCAGCCCTGCTCAAACATCGCAGCCACGCGAAAAGTTGTAAAGTTGCAGAATCTCTAAACATCGCTGCTGCTGCAGATGCTTCACCTGCAGGAGCAAATTCGTGTTTCCTCCAGACAAGATGGGAAAAAAGGGGGCTAAAAGGGGCGCGAATGCTTGATTTGCAATTCGGATAAGTCAATTGTTAGGTCTTAAACATGCAAAAAGAGGACGGCGAGCAGCGGAATGATGCGCTACCCACGGAAAGGAAATTAAATGACTTCAGCGGCTACTTTAGTTTCAGGTTTTCAACTTTCTGCGTGTCCTATAGTATCTTAAAGGACAAATTAACACATTTGTATCACCTCGAGCAAAACGGCACTTAACCGATATATCTATAACCCGTATCTTTGTCAACCCAAAACATTTTAATTCAACCTAACTTGGGGGAGGGGGAGGTCTAAATCAAACTTAAAGGGCTCTCGGACGAAGCCAAGAAGACAAGGTTACTGTAAAACTGCGGAAAACAAGATAGAAAAGAAGATGATAAAAATTTAACGATCATTTACGCACTAAGCTATATCCAAATAAAAGCCTGTAGTTTATAGTAAGACACAATGGAAACGTATATAAAGTGCAAGATTGCTGCAAAACTATATTTAAATGGGTTTACTGTCATACCACATGGATATACTGTTTTTTAATACTGTGATGTTCGTGCGCACAATAACTTCTCTCCATTCATGCGCTGCAGAAGAGGATGAACAGCACGCGTTGTTTATCCAGTCTTGTACCATTTTAGTCCCCCGTTTAAAAAAAAATAATACTTATAAATAACAATAATAAAAGCAGCATTAAATATTATCTATTTTATTCTAAGTGCAATTTTTTTCCCTCCTCAGACTTGAGATTTTGGTAAGAAAACATCCGTTCCAAAACTTCAAACCATCTCATTTCGCAACTTCACTGAGTTTAATAAAGGGCTACAACCCAAAGCTCTGATTCATTTCGACTCACTGGTTATGGTAAGCTCAACCCACTTGGCAAAATAAAACAACCTTACACGCGGGTTTAACTACACCGACGAATGGAACCTTTAACATTCAACCTGACAAAAATCACCTTCACCTCATAGAAAAGTGCCATTCTCGCATCCGGCGTCGTTTAAAAAGCACCAGCGAAGCTTTAAAACCGGTATGACGGGACATTGTCAAAGCGAAGGTTAACTTTTCTTCAACACCGTCACACACACCTGCCCGGAATTCGTGTACTTCCACTAAGGAAAAAACGGCAGATATACGGTTTAAACTCCTCTTTACCTCTCTCAAACGACAGCAACACTCCAAACATCGTAATAGTTTTTTTTTTTTTCTTTTACCTGTAGGCAACTGAGCGGAGACGGAGCCAACTCTTGAACAGAGGATCACAACTCCCAGGAATACAGAGAAAAGTGTATCCATGGCTTTACGAGACTGTCCTCCTCCCGTGAAAAGTTTGCTCGGTCCAAGTTTCTTCCGTCGTCTCAGTCTTTCTCGTTTATAGGTTGTTATTCCATCAGTTGTTTTAGCTCCATTATTCAGTCCGTGCTCTCGCTTTTCGATTCCTGCGGGCGCTCGCGGACTCCACACTTTGTTTCACGCAGAGAGTGGAGAGGGAGCGCGAGGCGGAGTGGGGAGAGCGAGGTGTAGTTGGAGCGCGAGCGCAGCAGACAGCTGGTGACGTCACAAGAAGGGAGTCGATTGAAATATTGCTACACCTAAAAATTATTGGTCCAACATTTTTGAAAATACAAATTGGAAGTGGACTTGGTTACTCCTAAAAAAATACTTAATAAATAATAAAGTAAGAGAAATTATAAAATTATTCATAATGTCTATCCTGTTAAAACATTTTTGATAAAAATATACAAATGGGACTGGACCCTATGTGTACTTTCTGTAAAATTAATGAAGAAAAGCTTGTTCATCTTTTTTGGGATTGTAATTACACCAAAATATTCTGGAGAGATGTGTCAATTTTCTTCCACAAAAAAATAAGTCTCAATATTACTTTAACAAATAAGGATGTTTTGTTTGGAATGGAGAAATGCAAACTTGCCAAAAAATAATTTTTATATGTTAACTTTTTTATTATTTATGGTAAATATCATATTCACACCTCCAAGTATTTACAGCAAAAGCCTAATTTCCAGATCTTACTATCTTCTATTAATATCTATATAGAATCCTTAAAACTAAGCTCAAATGCTAAAGCTATTCAAATCATAACTGCCCTTAAAGAACTGCAACCCTCGAGCAACGATTTGATTTTGTAAATTACTTGTTCTATGTTCTGTAAAGCCCTTGGATGTTGTATCTATGTTTGTAACTACTGGACTTCTATATTGTTCCTGTGTGTTGCTTATTTGCAAAAAAAAAAAAAAAAGAGGAAAAAAA
This sequence comes from Poecilia latipinna, assembly GCF_001443285.1. Taxonomy (NCBI): domain Eukaryota; kingdom Metazoa; phylum Chordata; class Actinopteri; order Cyprinodontiformes; family Poeciliidae; genus Poecilia; species Poecilia latipinna. The sequence continues at coordinate 297,875 of NW_015112677.1, read as the reverse complement.
TGCTAAACCTAAAAAAATTATCTCGTGTAGTGTTGTTACTGGTGTTTTAAAATTATCAGAAGGCTAGTGTAGCGTCTTAGATGTTTGAAACATGTCTCAGCATGTTTAAAAAGACAATTCCTTTACGTTTTATGTAATAAAACCAACAAAAAGTGGATGAAAACTCGAAATTTGTTGCTAAAAATAAAAAAAAATAAAGTAATAGACAAATTAAAATATCACACAAAGAACAAAAAAAAATAGTCTAACAAACAAAAATAATATTAGGAACAGTAGTGTTTCACATACATATTTATACTTACTTATAACACATGTTTCCTTAGTGGCATTTATGCTGTTGAGCTAATTTGGTGTCCTACACCAACAACTTTTGTTAAGCAAAGTTAAAATAGTTTGACTTGATCCTCAGCCATTTGTCCTTTCTTCAAAGTCTCTCATACACTCAAAGATTTGAAAATGTCCCAGCAAATATGCCAGACCTGTCCAGTGTGATCTAATGCATTCATTAAAATATACCAAAAAGATAGGCGTTAACCAACTGCTCAAAAATTATTGAGCCACAACAAGAACAACTGGTTGAGGTTGTGGCTTAAGTTAAAATATGACTATTGTTTTCAAATAGTCCAGTAGTTATATACATGAGAGTCCATCGAATTAAAATAAGTCACCTTATATGATCTTTCATATCAAAACATATAAAAAAAAAGCTATTTTTTCTGCTTCTGGCTACTGCAAATTAAGTCATTAATAAAATTTTTCCCACGGTATTTCACTGTGATAAACTCCCTCCTGAGGCACAACAACATGTCCCAACTTATCACAAAATAGCTTAGGGAGAGTTAAAATAACAAGCCGGAGGTGTCACAAAGCCTAATGAAGGCGAAAAAACCAAACGCAGAGGGCAACAGCAAAACTCACAATTATATGGCAACAAGGACAAGAAACCTCTTAATACTCCAGTAGCAGGAAAAACTACCACCAAACTGAGGAATTACATACATAATGAGAGAGAAATCACCAAATACCTGCAGGTGTGGTGGTTACCAAACAAGTATCTGCAGTGCAAAGAGGCAGAAAGCAAGACTTAAAGAAACATACAGAGACTGTGTTTTTGTCTTTTGTTGTAATTTCCATTGAGACAATAGTTATTGTGAAATTGTCCTGTATAAAAATATGAAGAATTTAAATTAAATGATTTAGGTTAGTGTAACTCCTTGCCAATTTTTACCAGCGGGTTTCCACCTTGTCCCTTCATACCTACATTTTGTAGTTGTAAAAAAATCAATTTATACTCATAAGTGTTTTTTCCTCTCTTGGTAGGAAAGTGCTTTTTTCAGTTTTGGAAATGAAGAATCATAGAAATGCTTAAAATATCTCATACAGTTTCATGTCATTGTGTGTTCTTTTCTGAAGACTTTAGACTGTGCTCTACTACCACCGACATATTTTTCATCAAAGGTACACACTGCAGCTTTCAATCCATGGATATGAAGTAGTTTGTTTACAAAATGGAAGGAATTAATCAAATGACTCTGCATAGAAAATGAGGATAGGTGAAGAGGGAAAATGAAATATTTAAAAACAAAAGGATTAAGGAACTTGTTTTTGGTCAAATGTATTCCAGTGGTAGCTTTAGTTGGACCCACCAACCAGATAAAAGCTCTAACAAGAGTATTTATAATCCCAAACACAATGTGGAGTCCCTGTCCAGCTCAGGGCCCCTTAACCATTCAGCCAATCCACAGAAAATGGACCCCTACTAATGCTTCAGAAAAAGGGAATACAGTGGAGAGCAGAAAAGAGAAAGAAAGAATAATAGAACTGAACCATATCTAAGTCAGACATGAAAAGACACAGCCATTGTAAATTTCAAAGGAAGAACGTACCCAAAGTCAAAAAGCTTTCGTTACAATGTGTTTGGGTTAGTGTAAAAATTGTGTATATTGAACTCATCCACAGAACGGAAAGATTAAGCAGGGACAAATTCTGCTGAACATAAATGATGCCTGTGAGAGACAGAAACCAGAGCAGTAAAGGATCTGCAAAGTCATCAGGATGTACAGCCAGAAGCTGCTTCCATTTGATTTAAAAGAAACCTTGGTGGACTGTAACCATAGCTGAATGATTTCTTTGTGTGTGTGTGTGTGTGTGTGTGTGTGTGTGTGTGCGCGCGTGTGTGTGCTAAGAACCATCCTTTCCTAGAGTGATTTAAAAGGACTGCAACACCCTTGATGACCTCCCCATCCTCTATTTCCCTTCTCAGAACTCATCCTTGGAGAACTGCTTACACCACATTAATCTGCAATTAGCTTTATGTTTCACCCATCCAATCACTTACTCATTGTTGAATTATAAAGTACCAAACTTGCGAGTGTTAACAGCAGTTTTATTTAAGCTGCAGTTTGACTTTAAAACTGCATTTGCCCACATTTCACCGTCTGCCACCACTGGTGACAGCATGTCAGAGTGGGAATGGATAACATCATGGCAGGCCTGCCAAATAGACAAAATAGATGTTTTGATTTGGTACACAGCTCAGCTATAAATACAGTAGGTGTTGTGGATAGAAATATTAGAACAAGGAACAGGTGTGGATATTCTCTCAGTGTTTGCTTTGTCTCTCTTAGTGCCACCTCTACTACATAAAAGGTGCAAAAAATGTCTTTCTCTGTGTTTGTAGGTCAGGAACATGCAGAATGTTTTGCTGTTTAGAGGAAAAATACATTCAACGGCAACTTTTAAAGCACTGCTCAATACTGTTTTTCTTACGATGCTACTGTGAATGTGGCTACATGAAAAGGTTTTCTTTATATTAATCTTTTTTTCCTTATGATCAAACGTCACAGTCATGTTTCAGATTGTGAATTTGTTGTCGAAACCCAGCGCTCGTGGCTGTGTGGTAGTAGATAGCTATGCTTATTTACTTTTTCAAAGTTGGAGATTGCAGGCTTCAAATGTTTATTTGAAGCAATTTCCAAGTATACTGCAATCACACATGAAGACAGCCCTGTGTTTGTAAGTCTGTTTACAGAAAGCTAGAATTATCTGAGCACACATTCGCTTTAAACTGAGACGTGGTTTTGTATTGACATCTACAACCGATGCAAGAATAGTTTTTAACTATGGACTGGTTGTTCAGATTGTACATTACAAATACTTTGATGCAATTATTGACAATCACTTGATCTTTGAGGCTAATATGGATTCTGTGCTAAGGCCCACCAACATATGTATTTTTTATCAAAAATGGAGAGCTTTTAATAATGACACCCTTTGTTTTACTCCTGTTTCAATGAGTCTATTAATATTGGTAAACTTTTCTTTTATTTGTTGGTTTGAGTCTCTCACTCTGAAAAATAAACACTGACTAAACAACATTATAAGAGCTCCCCCAGCTCCACAGATCCAGATTCACAGGGAAGAGTTTGATTGACATCGCTAAGACCTTCTTCTTGGCTCTGATTGGTCATTTCTGACTTGGAGCTCTGTATTTCTGCAGATGGCAGTAGGACCACACGGACAAAGCAGAATAGCCTGATTTTTTCACAGATTTTATTTCTTATCTTATGTCATGAAATAGTGACAGTTTTAACAAATAACAAAAACGTATTTTTTTTTATAAAAGTTACCTACTTCAGTTATAAAAGTAATTATTTTGTATGTTTGTTTGTTCTTCTTTTCTGAATCCAAAACAAATTATCCTTGGTGAAATAAAATGTACCTTATCTATGTATATTTACAGTTTGAAGTATTTCATGTGTAATTTTAACATAATTATTTTTTTTAGCTCAATGTATTAATGAAATATGAACACAGTGATAGTGGTCATTCACACAATGCATCACTTAAACATACAGAGGCAAATTTTTAAAAAGAATCCGTTCTTATTCTGGCAAAATTCAAAGGATAAATACTGGTGTGTGGTGATTTTAAAACCGATTTACCTTCATATCAAAGAAAACTACAATGCCACACCTCAGGAGAGAAAAGATGACAGGTAGTCATTGCTCTGAAATGGCAAATCTTACGTGGTGAAGGTTTGATTACAAATCCTCCAGAATGGCAAGGAGAAGGATAGAAACTGTAAATGTATTGGACCATGATCCTTTTCAAAGGCTGTTCATGTAGAGGAGAATTTTGAATGGTCTAAAATATTATTGGGATTGAATTTCAAAGACCAACACACAGTAGCATGTAGTTATGAAATTGATTTTTTTTTTTTTTTTTTTAAAAACAAAATATTTTCAAATGTGATGGCCGTTGGTGCCCTGACTATTTTACCACTGGGATTGATCTCATCATAAATGCAGTGCTTCTATTAACCCATCAGATGTTCGTCGAACAACATTAATAAAGTAAGAAGCCTAAAAACCAAAACACATGCAGGGTAGGAACAGTGTTAAAGAAGGATTAGATATCAAATAGAGTGCTGTAAAAACCATGAAAGTGGGAAAAATTGGCAAAGTTGCCTTCCCAGGAAGGCACAGTGTATCCACTCTGACTCTGCAAAAATGTATAGCTCAAGAGGGAGAATGTGGTCGATAGAACAGTTATTGGTTGTGCACTCTACACCTGGCCGTCTGGAAGATGAAGAAGATGTCATTAATAAAACTTCAGTCTGGTCTGAAGTTTGCCACAAGCCAACACACAGCACAGCAAAAATATAGAACAAAGTGCCCACATGTAAGTCTTACCTCACCTATTTATCCAAAACTCCACCTTGGAATTAAAGCTTCCTTTCCACAGTGAATCCTTCCACATGCCTCCCACATACTGCTCCTCCAGACTAGTGGCAGCAGCAATTAGCAAACACCAGAAGGAACTGTGTGTCTGGAGAGCTTATCATACTATACTTCTAAGAATGGAGGAGTATTGTTGTGATAAGGTAGTGAAGAGTGTCAGAAAGAGTAGGTGCTTCCTAAAGAGAGAGAGATCAAGTTCAATTGCCAAGTCATTTTTCATATAAAAACATTTTCTGTAACAAAAGTAGAATAGTTTCTTGATTGTGGTACAAAATGGCACTATGTGAATAAAATCTACATAGTGCCCTCCCTCAGCAACCCCTGCTTTAAAGTTCACATTTTTTAAAGAAATATTTGAAAATACCAAAAATACTAAGCTGTCTGTCCTACTACTAGTTCTTGTCTATAAAGAATTAATTTCTGTCAATACAAGGCTTTATTGTTGCAAAAGAAAAGATGTCCTAAATAAAAAAAGATCTGGATTTAACTGCCATGAATAGATTACTTGTAAAACAGAAACTAAATAAATGCAGTTAGCAGAACTGGAGGCCAACTAATTTGATTTTTTTTTTTTTGCCCTAATCTATTCAGTATGAACTCCTTTTGAAATTTGTAACCTTCACTCATCAAGGGGTCCTTCAAAAAATCTTTTAATTTTCCCAGGGAGCACTCATAATAAAAATGTTAAAACTTTATTTTAAAACTGTTACGACAATGAAAAATATTTCTTCTTATATTCAATAACTTGGCAATTTGACGAGAAGCATGTGAGCAACAATCAAACAGATAGCAAAACACATTTCTGAAATGGCCACAAAAATCCTGTCATAGCTAGAAGCTAAAAATAAATATTTTGCTCAAATAAAAAGACTGACAAATGTAATTTCCATAAAAGGGTTTGACCAATGCAAAAAAAAAAAAGCATACCCAAACTGTGACGACATCTTCCTTAAGGTGCAGTGCTTTTCTGAAAGCATAATCTGAGTTTCCTATAATTAGTTGATTGTGCAATGTAGACTTAATACACACATTTTTCATTAAAGAAAAAAAAATAAAGTAGTGCCATAAGTGCCAAAATCTGCATTTATCATTTCAAAACCGAAAACAAAAGTGCCTGTTCAACCAAAACATTAAAGTTGTTGTAATGTTCCAAGATTCCTCCCTTAAAATTATACTCCACTGGCAGAAGACAAAAAAAATTTATTGTCTAAAAGGAATAGAAGGCTATAAGAAATGAAAAAGGAAGACGAAAAATAAAAAATGGGGTGCAAAGGCCAGATGCATAAAAAAAGCAAAGCAAATAGAAAAAAGGAAGACTAACAAAAATAGATCTGCCAAAAGAAGAAAAATGAAGATTAAACACTTGAATATTTGAAGAACCTTGAGAACATGAATACATTCAATAAAATATAAGTAATTGGGAAATGCATAAAGTAAGACTGACCCTTGAAAAAAAAAAAAGCTGAATTTCTAAAAGGTTTTCACGTCAAAAGAAAATCTGAGGTATTCGGCTTTTCATAATGCACATTCAGCCATTTGTAAGAAGGCACACAGTATGTTTGCACATCAAAGACACTTTTGAAGATGTTATTCTAAGTGATAGAACTGAGTTTAATCTGTATGGTAATTTTCAAAAGCAGCAAGTCTGTTGTGCCATGTGTCATTGAAGCCTTAGGTCAAATAAGACTACTCTCATTACCAGGAGAGGAGGCAAAGGGAGCGAATGGGTGAAACAGAAAATAGGTACATATAAATACCTAAAGCACCAAACTACTTGCAACAGGAAAGACAGAACACAAATAGAAGATGATAATGTTTTGAAAATTGTAACCATTTCATCCATGAATTATGATCCTTTGTGTCAGGATTTTTTTTCCAACTTTTTAAATTTTATTTTCTTAAGGTATTAAAAAAAGGTAGAGAAAAAAATTGTAAAAAAAAATTTGTATTTTATTTTATTTTTTAAGGTGATGAATTGTAATTTTCACCAAATACAAGGTTGTTCTTTGAAAAATATATCAGTAATATTGTTCTTTAGGGGTTATCTGATGTCACAATATGTTTTTTTACCTGCTAAAGTCGTCTACAGTAGAAGGAGGGACCGGGTCGGTTGGCATGCTTTTTTGTCTGTCGGCCATGTTGGATTTAACAAAAATAATTTCTTGCATTTGCAGCTGATGGCCAGTAGTTGATAGTGTATTTTATGATGCATTAGTGTCTACTTCAGTGGTCTGTGTGCATTTATAACATAACAATCCACAAGAAGCACAAGAAAATTGTGTTTAGGTAGCTGTCCACTGTAGTGACCATTATGCATGAAAGGGTTAAAACAGCTTGATTTTGCCTATTCTTGGCAAAGAAGCTCAAGCTTGGTTAGCCATGTGGCTATGTACAAACAAACCTTTTTTGGTTTTCAGTGACTTTTGCCACCCTGCCATTTAGGACAAAGTGTTGGGAGCGTGTGTCTAAAAGTTGTTGTGTGAACATATTGTCCGACCTGAGCTGTAGATCTCTTAGCTGTCGTAGAGAGTTGTTGTTGTCTGACTAATTGTCTTTTCCTGGCCTATTTTAGTTTACGTGGATGACTATGCCTTGATAAATTTATGATAATGCCATTTACTTTTTCATTCAAGTTTGTGGTTGTAACATGATCAATGAAAAAGGGTATGAATAAAGCACAAATGCATAAAGACAGCAAAAGAAAGTGGTGAAAGGGATTGGAAAAAGAACCCAGAAATGTCTATAACGCATGAGAAGAAATACATAAAAAATAAACCATTGTCATTTTCTAGATTGAAAATAGACCAGACTGGACAAAGACAGATGGTGATGTTGGATTGGGGACTAAAATCTTGAAATCACTGTAAGTCTTAACACAGCAGAGAATGATTATTATAATCAGAGGTATCTGAACCCATAAAATGAACCCTTTCATGCATAGTGGTCACTACAGTGGACAGCTATCTAAAAGTCATTTTCTTGTGCTTCTTGTGGATTTTTATGTTATAAATGCACAGAGACCACTGAAGTGGACACTAATGCATCATAAAATACACTATCAACTACTGGCCATCAGCTGCAAATGCAAGAAATTATTTTTGTTAAATCCAACATGGCCGACAGACAAAAAAAGCATGCCAAACAACCCGGTCCCTCCTTCTACTGTAGACGACTCTTGCAGGTAAACAAAATATTGTGACAGCAGATAACCCCTAAAGAACAATACTACTGATGCATTTTTCAAATAACATCTTTGCATTTGGAGAAAATTACAATTCATCACCTAAAAAAATAAAATGAAAAAAAATATATCCTACCTTTTTTTAATGCCTTAAGAAAATAAAAAAAGGAAAAGAAAATCCTGACACAAAGGATCATAATTCATGCATGAAAGGGTTAAAATAGCATGACAGTAAGTGGGTTATTTCAATGCTGTGTGGCAAATGTCTATCCTCTGTTAACAGATTTTACTTTGTAAACAAATGTTTTAAGATTATATGTTTGTTCTTTTATATTCACCCATTCTTTTTATAATCAGATTTAAAAACATCCTCACACAATGCAAGAGGAATGTTGCATTACACAATTGTATCTCTTGGTTTCTGCCTGCAGCATCAAGATGACAATTCATGATATGAAGTTCCCACAGCAGATATAAACTTGCCCAAATGTCTGGCTGGAGCTTTAAACTATAAAACATAAATGTTCACGAAAACAGGAATAAAAAGATATATATATAAAAAAGGAATTTGTTCACCCATATTTCTAAGGACAGGAATGACCTTTGTTTCTACAGTTCAGGGTGACATGAAGTCAGGTAGTTAGTTGTGCTAAAGCACAAAGCTGGAGTCGGACCATTTTTGGGCCTGTGTGAGAGGTCGGTATGCTCATGTTCAATTTCATGTTTTTAAACTGCTATGCTGCTTGTGTGTTGAGAGTTTGTTTATATTTGAAAAAGATAGATCGGCAGGGACAGTTGGTATGCTTTACTTCTCCGTTGTAATCTCAGGTCTCAGGTATGCAAACTGGTGTGGGAGTGTGTAAACACTCATGCATGGAAATATGCTCTGCTGGATGCTTCACACACACACTTGGACACATACTTGAAGGCATTTTTTTCAGCTTAACACTCAACAAAGCGAAACAGTGTATTCTGCTCAATGATGCACAGAAATGTTGCAAATTAAGCTAACCTGCAGCCGAGAGCAACGTGCATATCCCTGTTGTTTCAGATGTAATTGGCTCCTAAATTATTTTTGAAAGCCTTTTTAGTCTTCCAAAAATAAAGTGCAAGCACAGGTCTTGATTGTTGCAACAAGTGTGCAGAATATTTTCTGAGAACATCCAATTTATTCGCGTACGCATTTATACTTCTCATGTTGCAGAACTGATGTCATGTTGTTTTAAGGTGTTAATTTCTCAATAATCGACAGTCAACCCCTTTTTTGTCTTTTATAAAACGCTAATTGCAGTCACTAAGGTATTGAGGGTAATTCTCTCTGATGCAGCTTGTAAGAATGTTCATCCATTTGAACATTTTCACAATTGTAGTAACTAGAACCACAACTCTAATGTTAATTGTTGGAATTTTATGTGACAGACGAAGACAAAGTAGCAACTAAGTATGAAGTAGAAGAAAAACAATCATGTTGTTACAAAGAACATAAGGTAGCCGTTGTTGTTGTAGTTGTTAATTTTATTGCCGAGTGCTTTTACACGGCCATGCCGGTTAAACTGTAAATAACGTAAAAAAAAAAAACAAACAAACAAACAAAACAATACTTAGTATTGCAATATTCAATAAAACACAAACTTAAACATAGATCTAGGAGCTTGGCTTGACTCGACTAGCCGGTTATAAAGCAAAGTTTACTCCTGTTCGTAATATAATAAACGTCAGCATTCATATATCACAGTGCAGCAAACAACAGCTAGCATTTGGCTAATTAGCTCTAGCAAATTCACCAAGCGCACGCTTAGAACAGATAACAAATACTTATATCTCATACAGCTTTACAGCATTAATATAACTTACCACGTTGGGCAACACTCATAAACATTAGTAAGATGTGATTTTATGGCAGGTTCGGCTTTTTAGTTTAAGCTAACGGCAGGATAAGTACACTACTGGTCCGCCGTTCGTTTTCTTCTTCTACACATTAATTCACGTACCAATACAAAACAACTATAGAGCCCCCTAGTGGAATTGGAGGAGTGAATCCAACACATGTTTTTTTTTTTTTAAAAACTTAGGAATCTTGAAAAGTGTTGCATTCTTTCTTTCGTTTTAAGTGTCCTGTACTGTAATCCTGCTAAATTAGAGCAAGCAGTTGCGTGAGAAGTCACCCGAACTAATAGCTGGGATCCACCATACTCCCCATATCACTAAGTGATGTATTTAACTGTTGCAGACCAAATCAAAGTGAATTTCTGTGGTTACGTTTTATTATAAGCACACATTTGCTCCACAGTAATATAATCTGATTACAAATTAAAAACATATATATATATTAGGATATTTTTTTTCTCGTGCCTAGAACTTCAGATAGATTAAAATATAGGATTAATTAATATAAATAATTTAGAGATAGAAGCTTCAGATAAGGAAACCAGTCTCAAGCAAAAAAAAATCTGGTCAACCTTATGCACAGTATGGGGGCCTTGAAAAAGTTTTAAAAGTTTTCTTGGTAACACTACAAAAATGAAAAAGTATTTGACAGAATTAAATCTACAAAAGCTAGCAAAGTATGTGTGTTACAGTTACAACTAATGTATTTCCAAACATATAAAAACAAGTAAACAAAATCTCCATTTTTGTGCTACATTTAGTGATATGTGTATGAAAACATAGAAAACTTTAAATGTAAATGGTGTTGAGGTGTGAGGTTATATGCACATGGAAATATACACAACTTCATACACCAATGTGCAGACTCATAGGCAATTTGGGGTTAGGTGCTTTGCCCAGGGACACATCAACATGTGGTAGGACCGCTGGACTATAGCCCACAGCTTTCAAACTACCGTATTCCCCGGACTATAAAGCGCACCTTACTATAAGCCGCACCTACAAAGTTAAAAACAAAACAAAAAAAAAACGGAAACGTGCATGTATAAGCCGCAACGGGCTATAAGCCGCTGGGATCTCCGCCACTCTCGGTATGTTTATTTATTAAGGGCACAGCCCTGCGTCTCCAAAGCCGAACCATGGATCCGTTCACGCTGAGTTTTACGTGCAGCTACTATCGATCTGTACTGTCAGATCCATAGCCTTCAACTTAAAAGCGGCGTCATATAAACTTCTTCGTGTTGTTTCCATGATGAGGGGGTATGAGTTTGAAAACGTTTCTCCGATGTGCTTGCTGCTAGCATGTGCTTGTTCTAAATGAAAATTAGCGCTTTCTTCTATGATTTCCAATTTTGACTTCCAATGACTCATTTCCTGCTAAAGAGCCCGCTGGTGGTGGAAGAAAAATCCACAGAAAAGCCACACCAGTCTGTAAGGCGCATGGTTCAAAGCGTAGGAAAAAAGTAGCAGCTTATACAATACTTTTCCTACTGAGCCACACACCTCAGAAAAGGGGCTCTACAAAAATTATAAATAACAATCATAAATAATTTTGTGTTCAGTGATAAAATTTCTTTTCAGTTTGCACTTCAAATGCTTCCATCTCTTATGCGAGTCCGTCTGAGTGGCTGTGAAAGGGTAGGGGTTCGTCACAGTTCAGCTGCAGCCTCGTCTCCCCCACCCATCCTGCTCATTCTGCCCACAGACCCAGCCAAGGCAGACATGGTTGGCCATGGAATATGGAAGTGTTTGGCTTCGCTAAGTGTTGCAAATTTGAAAAGTACTAAAAGTTGATTGAGAGACCAAATGTGTCCAAAATCTGCACAGAGATTAACATCAGAACTGATACTAAATGACATGGTACCAACGGTATCAAGCAATATCAAGGACAATTTGGTGCTTGCATGTGTGTATGTGGCCTATATGGTTGGCACTGGTCAACTCTCTGCTCTGCTGTTTCCATGACAGTTTCAACCATGCCAGGCCAACCCCATATGGTTGCTATGGTAATGCTCCATTTTATTTATTTTTTTGGCTAATGCCAGTGAGCCAGGTGTATGTGCCAGCTGGTAATGGCAGGTGGATGGTGGGAGTGTGTTATAGAGTATGTTTCTGCTCCAGAGCTGATAAACCCAAAAAAAACACATAAACTAAATGCACCAGAAAGGAGCATAGTGAAATGTATTCATGAAAATAATTCATTCAGACCCAGCGCAGCAGTGTATGTGTTAACAAGACTGTTTACACTGATATGGATCTATAAATCTGCTCTCCATAGAAACAGAGTGACTTAAGAGTTGTAGGTATATCTCTATGCCCAGGCAGAGAAAATAAACTATTTGAACAGCTCCTTTCAACCGAGTGAGTCACAACACAAAGTTCATGCTGAAACTTTGTTCACTTAGATTGAAGCCATCTGACAGAAAAATGTACTCCATATTCCAGTGAAATGACTGGTCCACTTCAGATGTGATATAACAGGCCATCTGGTTTTAAAAGCGCCAGTAGTTTCAAAATTGGACATGATGATATAAATATTTGAATTCTTATTTCTTTAATATACATGACTTTAAGGGTAGGTGAGCGCATGAAGTTGTTGAACTTTTTGGAGAAGCAGTAGTTGACACGGCACTTAAATGTCACCTTGAAAACTTAGAAAATCTCCCCATTTGTGTGGCAGATCAAGGTGATGGTCCAGTTTTTAGGAAGGGGAATGAAAAATCATGTTTCAGCTGTCAATGGACTTCTCAGCAGGTTTATACCAGGGTATAAACCAAAGGTACCCTAGTATATATCTCTATATACTAAGGTCTTCAACCCTAGTATCTCCAGTACTTCCTGTTAGATAATTTTGGAAAAGAATGACATTGTAACAAATTATATATAAATAAAAATAACATAATTTGTTCATCTCCTTATCTACTACTGAAGGTTAAACAACCTTAACGTCAGAGTTTGATAATAATAAAAAAAGTTTAACTTTTGAAAGACAACTGCAGCTTTTATCACTTCTGAAATATTTGAACAATAAAAATTATGTTAGCGTTTACAGGAACTGTTTTGTTTTCCTTGTTGCACAAGTTGGTAGTCCCTCCCGCTTCATTATTGCACCATGACGTTTGAGGTTAAAATTGCATTCCCACTGAATTCTGTCTGATGCATTGTGTCTATTTTTCCGACAGACACCATTTTGTTCCTTTCATTCTTTTGAAACTCAAACTTTCTATTGATGATGAGCAGGAGCGCTTAGTCCCTGAAATATCTCCCAGACTCCGTCATTCATGTTTGCCTTTATGAAAATGGTCAGTGTAATTCTTAAAGGCTGATAAATATGTTAAATGCCTTTCTATATTCATCATTTATTTTTGAATAATTCAAATACTAAGGTTGTTTCCATATTTTACTCATAGCGCGTTCAAGCAGTGATAAAAATGTATTTAAATGGCATTTCCCCTGGGCTTCAGTGGCTTTTGCATATGCTGTTGCTCATGCTTGCACTCAATCGAGCCAAAAGGGATCTTAGTCAAACAACTTCACTCCACAGAGCAAAGTGGTTCGAATCTCAACAGCCTATTGTTACTCAGTCAGCGTGTTTGTGTTGCAGCTTGATGGCCAAATTCTGCACCAAGGTTTTAATGGGAACTGGATGTGTACACTCAGTAGGAAGTGTTAGCAGTCAGAGTCACCAGAGGACACAAGATATCTGCATTGCTGAAATACTTCCATCTAGTATGTGGCTGCCTGCTTTTCCTGTTAGTTTAGCTAGTTTACATTGGTACTCAGCTAGAAATGTGAAAGTGTTATGCAATACTATACCCAATGCACACTGCTGGTTTGTTTAGAAAGTACATTTTTCACCTGCTGATATTGATCCACTAAACTGAATTGTATCTGTAATGAGAATTTGATGTCAATCTTGGACTGCATTGTATTAGATTGAATGGTATTATTTTGGGCCTGCAGTTGTGGTGGGTGTCTTGAAGTAAGTTCTTGGGTTTGAATCCTGGCCTTAGGTCTTTCAGCATGGAGTTTACATGCATGTTTTTTTTTTCTCCAAAGTCCAAAAACATGATGGTTACATTAACTGGTCTCTCCACATTCCTCCCTGGCATGACGGTGCATGTGTGGTTGACTGACCTGTGCTTCTCTGTGCTTTTTAAAATGTATGATATTTGTCCAGCCTTGAAACAACACCTCTTTCTTTGCAGCTTCACAGCACTGGTCCGAGTCAAATTGTCTATAAGAATTTGGAATGATCATAATGTGTGTATATTAATAAAATATGAAAACTTACAGCACAAGGACAACAAGACATGGAGCATAAGTGGATTAAAGGAAAGACCCAGTACTGAATGTCAGAAACTGAAAGAAATTTGACTGTGGACAAGAGGCAGGTGGTTGATTACCAACAGGGTGCAGCTGGGACAGGAGGAAACAGGTAGACAGGAAAAATGAATAATTAATGCTGGGAGCTGAGCTGAGAATTCAAGAAACAACATAACAAGGAGGGAAAAAAATCAATATTAATTACAGAGAGCAAAATCCAATGAGCATAAATAACATAACAGAACAATAAATACAGAACCTGAATAAAAAAAACTGAAAGGGCAAGACCTTTAGGACGACAGTAGATCAGTGGGTTATTGCTTCAATCCGCTGCTCCGTCTGTCTCAGTTGTTGTGTCGCCGGGCGATACTCTTCACCTTCACCCGCTCTGCCTGTTGCTGATGGCCATGGGGCCCAGTAGTGCCAGCGTATGGTAGCCCTGGTTCTGTCATACTGATCCAGGGCAGCTGTGGCTACAGTTTAGAGCACTGTGGAGTCCTCTGGGTTAGATAAATGCTTCGCAAGCACAGGACATTTACCTTTTCACTATACTATTCTAGCAATCATGAGTACATGAACCAAACTGAACTTAGCAAACTTAGCGATAGCTTGTCAGATGTAAATAAACAACAAAGAAGAAGAAAAGACAAAAAATGGAACCAAAGCCCAAAGCACCATTAAAAAAACATAAAACCAAAGATAACTCTTATTAGAACTGACTTGAAAATGTGGAAAAGAAATGTCATTGTTTTTGTTCTGAGTGCTAGCATGACACACCAGTCATGTTGCATGACTTATTTTATTTTATAATATATGTTAAAACAGGCAAAAGTTATTATAATGCATTCACCCATTTACCCATTTACCCAAAGCAGCAAGAAAACCCGAATTAGACATCCACTTATGTTTAGGTTTTCCTTAAACTCAGGTAATGTTGGTGCTTACTGTGAGATTGTAATAAAAAATATGTATATTTAAAAAAATAAAATAAAATTAGAAATATACCTTTCACTATGCACTACGAGATTTACTTCCAAACTTACGCCCATAACCCTTTCAGTGGACATTCTCTGCAGGCCAGAAAGGACCAAGAATGTTGAAAATAAAATAATAAGAAAAAACTTCGGCACCTGTCAGAGTTTGTTCTTGCCAAAGGAGAAAGGTGTGTACTGGTGTGTGCTTCCTAATATCTTTTGTGCGCCAGTGTTTCGCTATGCGCAGGAGCCATAGATGTGTGTGTGCCAGTTTTAGCACTTTAAGCATCTGTGTGGAGTTAATGTGTGTGCATGTGGTGTGTGTGTCTTTGCCTGCAGAGGACAGGAGGTAAATTCATGTCAAAGTGTTTTTGCTACAGGGATGGTAATTATGCCCGTTTTTAATAACAGTGCTTTATAATCATTTAGCGCTGATGATGCGCACACACGCAAACACACACGCACACACACATGCACACGCAGTCGCACAGCCTCTCGAGGCTCTAATGAATTTAGATGTGATAGGCACTGAAGCTGAACTTAAGGAAAGGGGAGTGGAGGAGAGAGATAGATGGATAAACAATGAAGAAGGCCAAGAGACAGAGAAGCCGAGTATCTGTTTTCAGAGTAACAAAATAACTCATCTGTGAAAAACCTGTAAAAATTATCTTTTTTTTTTATCACGTTTCCATCTTGTTATAAAAAGATTTCTCCCTGATTGACTTTGGGTACTAAGGGACTGTGGGACTCCTGGTGTGCAGCCTGGAGGAGACTCTCATACCAATAAATGGTGAGAGTTTTGTTGACTTTAGAAGTTGAGGCTCAGTAAGTTTGATAACTTATAGCACACAGCATATGAGCCTCAGGGAGAAATAATAGCAATGTTTTGACTGACCTCTGCAGATAATTTTTCTCCAGTCTGCATTAACTCAGAAGCTAATTTGCAGTAATGTTACAGGGATAATATATGATGTTTTTCAACCTTTCGGCAGAAGCTAAAAATATAATTTTATATGACGAAATAAGAGGCTAATGGTGATATTGTTAGAGCCGTGCACTGTGTCATTTGTAATCTCTTCACAGGTGACTGAACCTACAGAAATGCCTCTATGTTTTAGTGCATGTCTTTGCATGCAAGAGAGACTTTAACTTATTCCCTTCCCAAATAAACGTATCCTTTCTCTCAAAAGCCGTCGTCAAACTTTACTCCAAATTGTTCAATTTGATTTGATATTGCTTTGAAAGGCTACAGTTGGAATTTCATTTTTTTTAGTTTGCCTATATTTTCTTTGCTCTTCTAGTTGGACAGAGGTACAGTTGACAGGACTGTTGTCTCACAAACACAACAGTATTCTGGGGTTGCATATTACTCATTTATTATAAATTGGTATAAAAAGTACAAATCACTGGAAACAAAAAATCTATTGGATTTGGAGCAACTTTGATCTGAATTAGATCATGAAGATGGAAAGAGAATAGCATTTCCATTAAACCTACTGTGGCCATTACTACCTCTCTGCATTTCCATTGAATTTAGGGTTAAAGCTAATTAACAGGGTGAAACATTTCCTCTGAAAATGCCCTAGACAGATGGGGTAGTACTCTTTATTTACTAAGGACTTTTTGACATAGTTTTGTGGAATGGAACCATTTTTGAATCAGTCATAAAGCCACAAAGGAGCTGTTGCTGCTGCTGTGTGCGTTTGTATGGCAAATATTTATTTCTGTATTTATTAAGTAACCGTTGACTGTTATGAACTTAAAATGACTTTGATATGATTGGAATTTGTATTCAATGTATAAACACTGAGAAATTGTGACATATTTAGGCTGAAACAACGAGTTTTAATTCTTCACTTGGATGAAAACCTCTAGAGCATGGAAGTCCGATTTGGCAAAATATCTTCAAAATTATTTTCAGTAATGATTTTCCATGGACTTTGTTGTGAATCAGACTCTAGGTTTATTGGTAATAATCACAGCCTTTATTTTATTTATTTATTTTACTAAAACTTCCCTCTAATACTTAACAGCTGGTGAAACCTTTGTCATAATACTGCAGTGGGAGGCATTAGCACTCAGATCAGAAAATAATCCAACAGCACAACATCATTTAAACCCTAAGGGTTAAGAATGGAACGGAATTCAAGTTCAGAAAAGTGTGAGCGCAGATGAGCAAATATTTTGGCAATATAGAGTGTGTTTTAAACAGTTCTCTTAATTAAAAACCACTTAGGTTGCAGAAAGCATTTATTTAAAAAGGCAAAAAGTCTTTGCAAAATCAGCCACCGTTTTCACTTGCTGTTTGCTCTAAAACAATCAGATGGATTTAGGATATTTAAAAAAAAAAATACGTTGGCCCAAACAGAAAGCCGAGTAGGGATAAAGGAGGATCATGAATGGAGACGGGCCTTTTTTTTTCAGCTGCCTGGTTTGAGAGCACGCCAGAGAAACTGTGAGCACTCCCCTGACAAAAGTGAAAAAATAACAAACGACAATGTAAAAAAAAAAAAAAAGACCAAAACTAACAGCTTGACTCTAATTATTGCTGGTTAATCCTTTTCTCTGACCATATTTTAAGAATTAACAGGATGCATTGGAAGCCACATGATGTTCTCCAAATACTGGAAAGTCTAGAAACCATTCCTTACACAGTATTGGTAAAGTGCTTTTCTTTCCCCTGTGAGCTGCAACCAATGCAATTTTGTCTTGTTCGCTGTTTCCATCTTCTCTATAATAATCTAGAACTTGAGTCTTATGTGTGTCTGATTCTCTATTCTCCCAGTCTGTGAACAGAAGGTAAAAGCTTTTTAGATAAATAAACCAGCCTCGCCTCCTCTCCTCGCCTTCCCTCTACTCTTTCCTCATAGGTTTCGACAGGTACTGAGTGTGGCAGAGCTGAGTGAATTGGTTGCTGAGATGGGTCATTAGCTTTTCGCCCTCGCCATCGATCCGAGGCAGAAGAGACGGGGGGATAAAGAAAGCGATAGACAGTGCACAAGAGAGACAGAAGCGTGGCAGGGCCTTTAAATTGAAACAATTGGAGAGAATGAAACACTGAATGAAGTGACTGCAACAGCATTGGTCAGGTTAAATGGATTAAACTGTCCAGAATGCTTTGTTTTAACGTTATGTCACAGGTAAAGTAAATGGGTCTGATAAGGCCACCGTTTCATGCTCAGCTGTGTACGAATGTGTAATAAGCTTATTTGGAAACGCAAAATGGTGTGAACACGAGAAAAAGAGTTCATCAGCAGCTTTTTTAAAAACAAGAGGAACGTTTTTGGTGAGTAATTTGTTTATTAAGGCACCCTTCGTGTGGATTACTCATTTGATTGTAAAGTGCTTGCATTAGCTCAAGTTCATTAGTTCCATTTTTCAAAGAATATTTTGACATACTCGAGGTTTAACCCTTTCATGCATGAATTATGATCCTTTGTGTCAGGATTTTTTTTCTATTTTTTATTTTCTTAAGGCATTAAAAAAAGGTGGGGAAAAAAATTTAATTTATTTTTTATTTTTTTTAGGTGATCAATTGTAATTTTAACCAAATACAAAGTTGTTATTTGAAAAACACATCAGTAGTATTGTTCTTTAGGGGTTATCTGATGTCACAATATGTTTTTTTACCTGCTAAAGTCGTCTACAGTAGAAGGAGGGACCGGGTCGGTTGGCATGCGTTTTCGTCTGTCGGCCATATTGGATTTAACAAAAATAGTTTCTTGCATTTACAGCTGATGGTAGTAGTTGATAGTGTGTTTTATGATGCATTAGTGTCCACTTCAGTGGTCTGTGTGCATTTATAACATAAAAATCCTCAAGAAGCACAAGAAAATGGTTTTTAGGTAGCTGTCCACTGTAGTGACCATTATGCATGAAAGGGTTAAGTTCTCAGTTGATTCTGTTTGTGCATTTACAAAAAAAACAAAGGCACAGAAAGGTGGACACTCAATTTTTAATCATATGATATCCAAAAAATGCATTTCATGCAGGTTCAAGCAAGAATTTGAAACAAATCCTGCTGAGTCCATGCAGCATGTGAATCATTTATGATGTGTCATTAATCAAATAAAATGTGAAGTGCCATGAATACACCAAGTTACTTTTATAGTGGAGTCTCTTTTTCAGTTTTACTCCCTTTCTTTCAATTTTGGGTGAAAGTCCAATGCTTTATACACAGTCAATTAGTTCCCCCAGTTAGGATGCTTAGGTGTCGCCTTTCTGTGCAGTCGGATCCTTTCAGACAAATTCATGCCTGAGAGTTCATTCCAACTATTCATCTAACCACAAAACCCGTGTGATGCAGATGTTACCTTCTTCAGGTTCCAGAAGGGAATCCAGTCCATACTTGTGCAATGCATGCTGGCAACAACAACAACAAGTCAAAGGGTGACGCCAAACGTACAGTAGACAAAGAGTAAGGCTGCAAGCAGAAGAGGAGCAACAGCAGAAGACGCTTGGTTTAACAAATATGATGATGTGAGCTCTTTTGCTTTCCCAATTGCACTAAATCGACACTGTGATTTAACTAACCCCAAACAGGACGGCCATTATAAGGACACAAGAATTTTCAAGAGAAAACAGTTTCCCTGTCTTGCATTGGAAGACTTTAAGTTTACCTTTTGTGATAATCAGTGTGTATTGTTATGCGTCTACGTCTATTTTTTGAATTCATGTCGTCAAAGACTTTTCGTGTGATTCTGAATGCCTCCCGTCTGCGCTTGGGTCTGTCACACAGAGACTGAAGACTGGACGACTTGTTACTTCAGCCTCACATTCAGATGCCTTTTTTAATGCCCTTTCTGAGCAACTATAGTAGATCTCTGTGCTGTACATTAAACTAAATTGGTAAACATTTGTCAAGGGCTTGTTGAAATGTATTAATATAGGCATCTCATTTTCTCATCAGCTGTAAAGCACTCCTACCCTGGAGTAGCTCTTTGCATGCATGGCTGTAGATTTTATGTAACCTGTCCAACACCCCCCTCTTCTCTCTTCACCTTACCTCCTCCAACAGCATTACCATTTCTTCTCCTTGCCAAGACCATGTAATTACCTTGCATAATGTGCTGTGTTTGTGTTTCTCTCTTTTCTCCGTTTCTTGTTTCTCTTCCATACACTGTGTACCAAAGAGCAGACGTGAACATTCTTTGGATTCTGCTATATGCATCTCCATTTTCTTCTCTCGTCCCCTCCGCCGTCGTTACGACGTTAACAATCTGTGACATCACCACCTCGCACTTTTAACGGACTGTGACATCACTGCTGTTGTGTTTATTGATTAAAACGCTGGCAGCCTTCAGGAAGTGGAAATAAGATCCCAATCCAATCACGGCTCAACTTAATGGCATTAGTAGCTGCCATTGGCTCACTGGTTGCTCAGTAACCTGATTAGTACTAAAGCATTTTGATGATAATGAGATTTGCTCTTATTGGTGTCTGAGCAAATCACATCAGCGATGTATGTGCACAAAATACCTAAAAATACACACGTACTCGGAAAAAAAAAAATTGCAGACTGGAGAGAGTGAATGTATTTACATGTTTATTTAATTAAGCACAAACAGAAAATAATAGAAGAATTCTTTTACAAAGAGACCCTGAAAAATATATAGCTCTATTCTTCTGCTACATCAAACAAACAAACAGAAAACCTCAAGACAAATCACCAAAAATGAGCAGGTACAGAGAAGAAGGAGAGAACATCGGTTGATAAAATGATGTTCGGTTAAGACACCAGGATCCACATTCAAGATGATTTTGCAAAAGTTTCTGAATTTTAGGTAAAACATTAAACCAGACAATAGAGATAATTGGAGAGGATTTTGCAGGTCTTTGAATTCTATTTGTTGAAGTAACTTCCATAAAATGAGTCCATAACTTCATCAGTCTGTCTGCCTGGAGCTATGAAAGAAGGATTTTACATTTTCCAGTTTGTTGCACTCGCAAAGAGGGAGATCTTTTTCTTTTTTCTTTTTTTTTTATTCATCATGATCTGGCAGTACCCTATGACTGTTGACCTATCCAAAGTCTACCCTGTCTTTTACCCAATATCAAGTGGAGATACACACCCCTTCAATAAATTAGAATATTATTGAAAAGTCCATCTACTTCAGTAACTCCACCGCCAAGTGAAACACACCTAATCTGACAAACGAGAGTCACTGGGACGTGTATTGTGATGTACTGAATATGAGTGTAGACATGACCGTGAAAGAATTGAGTATAGAAAATAGATGGGTTATTGTGGGTTAGTTTTGAATGGTCTCCTGTCCTCTCATGAGCTCATTCTGCAAATAAAGAGCATCAGGAGTCTCCAGACTGTTGGACGACCCATCTACACTGCTGAGAATAAACCTGATTTATCCTCAGGTTCTTTTAAAAAATAATTAAGCTGGTGGTCCGTTCACCGTAGCGTCCCCACAATCTTTCAGTTACTCTCTGGCAGGATGCACGCCTCCTTTCATTGAGCTCATTCTATGTTTTCGTGCTGTAACCACCTACCTCATCTTGCCTGCTGTACCTTTCGGCCCTCACATGAACTGTACAAGGGCCTATAGACCCAACATTCTACTTAACCAAAGCAGCACAATCTTCCAATTCCTCGCCACTTACCTGTTTACTGATAAAAACACTCTTTCCAGAATCCACAGAGTCATCCTGTGATTCATTCAGACTCCCCATGAGCCTCCCACTGATAAAGCAATTCATACTTGCCGATACCCACCGATTTCTTTTAACAACACTGTTTCTTCCCCTAAACAAACCCAACATCTGGTTGCAGACTTGCTCGAGTTCCTACTTGATTCACCTAAACACAATAAACTGTTTTTAAATACCTCATCTATGAGTTGGTGGCTTTTTCAGCAGATTTCTTTTCAATATATGTGTGTATATATCATTTAACATATCAGATTAGATGCATTTTACTGTGCATGCAGATTACAATATACAATTTAACATACATCATTTTTTAACATTAGCTATGAATAAGGAATAAGAACCCCAGCATGTAATTTGCTTAAAAACTACATATTTCTAGACAAAACAGGCTAAAAAAAGCCCTTCAAAATAAAAGAATCTTGAGTCCTTCATTCAGGGAATACTAATCATACACTCTGGCTTGTCCAAATGCAATCTTCTGATTATTAAGTATTAGTTTTGATGGCTGCCTTGGCAAATGGAGCGTAGCTCATGACAATCCGCCAACTGGCCAAAACCTGATGAATGAATATTCATGAAAGATCATCTGTGGAGATTTAGATGGCTGAATGTGAACCCTTTCTAATTGGGTTTGGCCTGCTATACACCATAAACCTGCATTTTTTTTTATATATATATATAGGGTTCTGCTGATTTAATGTTTTAGTAAAATTAAATTCTTAAAAAGAATCACTTGCTTCTTGAAGTATGATGTCTTTTGGTTTGAGATATATTCTGGATATCGGGGATGATAAAGCATTTCTTGTTTGCAGTATTTATATATCCTAACCACATAGTTAGCAATAGTCTTTGTGCAGCGGGTTACAGAGAAAGGCCTAATATTGGCACATATTTAGCAGAATTTAAAAAATGTAATAAAATATGAAACAACCCTGTTGCTGGTGGTAAAAACTGATTGAAAACCATAACTGTAAAATTTCCCATATTAAGTTTTGATAGGTTAAAATCTTTAGTGTTTGTTTTGCTGATACTGTTGTTAACAGAGCACCATGTTATAGATTCTCTCATTTCTCCTGATCTCAATCTCTAAAAACAAAAAGCTACGTGTATCTGCATTCCATGCTGGATTTTAATTGGTTTGTAAATTGAACCTCAAAATGCAAAAAAATATATAAAACAAGGGACGACCAAATAGATAAATAAAAAATATGTAAACCAATTTATGTATATAAACAAAAATAAAAATAAAAACATGACATTTAAACTCAAACAGGCTGTTCATGAGCTGAGCAAAGGTTGAAAACAAAACAAACAAATCTGAAATGAAAAAGACTCAGTAATGTGTAGTCGCTACTTAAACTGTGCTTATGCTTGATGTGAGACTTGTGCAAACATTGCTTCATTTGTTGAAGACGGTGTCACGGTCTCTACCCAATTCCAGTTTTTGTTTTTTACCCTATGACACATCTTTCTTTTCTGTTTAAATGTCAGTGCTGCTTTGCAGAGTTCAAAGGGATTTTTCTTCTCTATGCCCTCCTGCGATAGACGCTGCCTCGTGGCTTTTTGGTTGCAGCCAACATGCCGGCTGTTGAAGGGATTCATATAAATTACTGACACAATTTCAAGCTCAGTTATTAGCAATGCTGTCAGATAATCTCCCAATAAGACCTGCTGAAGTTTACCATGCTCTGGCTGAAGCATATGTGTGTTTGTATGCACAAATGAAAAGCTGGAGAATATCTGCACAAGCCCATACAAAGGTAAAATTTCTCTTTTTGGCGTTTTTGTGCATGTGTGTGCATGCCTCCATGTGTTTGTGTAGGTGCCGGGCTGATTTCTCTTTGTAAGTTGAAATGCCAACGCCTCTTTTCATTCTTTCTGATTCCCTTATAATTAATCAGCCATGCAATTACAGTGTAGAATGGAGAGAGAACAAGAGAGGGGAAAAGAGAGAGACAGTGGAAACATGGGGAGAGAAAGTATATAAAAAAAAATCTTCTGTGAGTCTATTGTTAAGGAGCAGGGGGGGGGAAAGTATGGGAGAGAGGAAAAAAAGAGCAGGTCTCTAATGAAAGGTGATAATAAGGAACCCTTAAATGAACAAATGAAAATGTCATTTTTCTCTCCGCCCGTCGCAGCCTCCCTCCCCTCTGTCCTGGGGAGGGATAATGAGGGGGGAAAGGAGAACGTGAGTGTTTCTCAACAGGAAACCTTTTGTTAAAACATCTCCACACTTTATCCGTCTCTCCTCTCTGCTCCTTGTGTCTTGACAACTTTCCTCCCCCCCCTCCCCTCCACTCAGCCCACCTTTTTTTCCACCCTTTTTTTGTTGTTTCATACACTTCGACAGGTCCTCCACCACCCAGAGCCACCCCCCTCCCCCCTTTCTACTTTCATTCATTCCCTTTTGCCGTCACCCAATTATTCTGTGCATTAATTTCAAGTCGATTTCAAAATGACAGATTTAGACTGGCTATGTCCCCCCTCTTCAGCCAGTAAAAGGGTCAGGTATGATGATAATACGACACAGTTCCACATTAGAACTGGCCTCTTTGTTCTACATGAGTTTCATTACTCTGGAGAAGCTCTCATTACAAAGAACAACGCCTCACGGTGGTTCTCTTTTGTTCAGAGGATAATACAAGAGGCAGGCGAATGTAAAACACTATCAATTTGCTATGTAAAAAAAAAAAAATACCATTGCCATGTCCTTGGGCAATGTAATTAACATTTAACTGGTTAATTTGCATAGTTTTTCCCCTGATATCTGTGAAAACATATTTCTGCTTTTGCAAAAAAAAAAAAAAAAATTGAAACATTCAAAATCTTACAAGAAAAAACACAAACCCTTGAAGGCATTCAAGTGTCAGAACAGAGCTTTTAGCGCTTCAGTCTAAAGGGCTCCTCTGTTTGGAGCTACTTCACCCTCTTTGAAGGCTTTTCATATCATAAGATGTGGCCATTGAGAGATCAGCCTTCTCCAGGAAAGGTGACTGTGGACCTGTGGGCAGCTTGGCAGGCCCAGTAACAAGCAGACTTCCTCATACGGAGGAACTGGCAGGAAACTGCAGGGGAATCATGTTGAGCTTTTTCTTTAACCCGCCGGCGCTCGGTTCTCCACTTGACCGATGACATGACAGACCTGATTTCTCTGTCAGAGAAGAAAAGCTAATTCCTGCTGTGCATGGTCCTACTCTCTGTGTGTGCTGTGCAGGAAGCCGTCCAGAGTCCTAAAGCGTCCGACTCCTTTATAGCGGCAATTTAAGAAAACACAGTTTGAGTCGGAGTTTTGCCTGCACTTATCAGCAAGTTGTCATTTTAAGTCACGATTTTGTTTTTATTGACTTTTTTTTATTCATTTTGACATTAACATAAGTTAAATTCCTACCCATTCCTTACAAAATCAAAAGTAACGATTTCAAAGGATTTTTTTTTTAGCAGTTTATTTATTTATTTGGTGGGAAGACTTTTAAAACAACATGTAATTTAAATAGCTTGTAAGACAATAATTAGTTGGGTTTTTTCCCTGAATTACAGAATAAATGCTGTGAAGTTGCACAACAACTACATTCTTTCTGTGGCCGTCGATATTATGCATTTGGGACAATCCTGGTTGGTTATTCGACAACATGAGAACATCCTCGGCAGACGTTTGAGCTTAAATTACTTTTTAGTGTTCAAAATTCCTGATTTCTACTTCTGCTGCATTCGGTTGGTAAAAAAAAAAAAAATATAAAAAGTTATTAAATTAACAATAGACATAACTTACACTCCAGTCGATTAGCTTAGGGCTGGGAAGAGACCTGAGCAACATTAAAATGAGCAGACATGAATCAGCAGATTGAGGATGTTCGGTGGTCTGCCTTGTATGATTGCATGAATATTACATCTTCCTGAACAAACCCTACAGCTGTTTTTACAGTCACCTCCATCTAAACGAGACGGCACATCGGCAGAAGGTTTGCTGCTATTCCCTGCCTAGTTCGTAATTTCTCATGTACCAACACACTTCTCTATTCATTACTTTTCCTCGCATCTAATCTTATTTTCATATAACGTCTTATTAGAGCTCTTTCTTTTTGTCAACCTCATTGTTTTTTATTTCAATAATTCTCTTAAAACATTTTAAAGGGTTGCTGAAGAAGTAGCAAATCGTCCAATCATAGCTTCTGTGACCGTGGTATTTAGGAAAGTATGGAGCATAAATAAAAAATGATGCCAAGCCATGTCAAATATCTACTTTCAGACCCGAGAATCAGTATTTGCAGTCAATGTTTTAATTTTATTACTTTATCCTCTATTAAAATTCAAAAGCAATACGACCGATTTAACAAGCTGTATTAGAATTAAATGAGTGGAGGCCTGCTTTCTTTCTTCTTCCCTTCATTGTCTCACACTTTTAAATGTACATGATATTCCTGAATTAATAATAAACTTTATGGCTAGATTGATGTTGAACATAAATATGCTTTCAAAAGAAATTTGCATGTAGTATTCGGGGTAATTTAAAGTGTTTTCCGTGGGTTTAAGGAACTTCTATGATTTCATGTGAAAACGTCTCTGTCCTTGAAAAGATTGACCAAACCATGACCTTGAATGTCCCCTGGCGATACACTGGCTCGACTGTTTGTGTCTTCTCCTTATTAGAGCAACATCTCAGACGAGGCAGAAGATCTTGTAATTGGAGGAGCCGTGAGAAGCGGTCTGCTGCTGCGTGAATCTCGGATTCATCCGAGAGTCGTTGCCTCGTCTGATCATCTTTGTCTAGCGTTAAAAACCCTTTGTTGTGTTTTCATCGACTTTGTTTGTTCGCCTGCCTGCAACATCCCTTTAACTTTGTTTCTCCTTCGAGGAGATTGTTCTGTGTGAAGCCTAAGACACTGTGTTCCTCTGTCCTCCACTGGGGAACCCAATTTGATGATCTGTGATGTTGTTGGTACATGGTTTGACTTGGATCCAAACAGCCCTCCTTCCAAACATTGAAGCCGTTGGTGACAAACCTGTTGCCTTCTGTTATTTCTCAGAGCGGTCCAGGAGGCAGGGCAACCTGCATAAACTATGCAGCCATGAACCAAAAAATTTTTTTTTTTTTTTTTTTTTTACTTTCCTCTGCATGGAATCACGTCCACAGCTGAAAAATTGCTTTTCCTCTCGTCGTCGTTAATTCATTTACGACTCTGATTTGCAGTGATTGCGTGAGGCGTTTCTCTTGAGAAGAAGAATTAGCAGCAAAATGTCCGATCTCAGTTTCTGTTTGACCTTAAAAAAGGATGCACAGGCTTTGAGTTTCAGGAAACCCAGACTAAGACTCTTGGAAATATTCACTTGAATTTTCACATAAATGTTTTTTTGTTTTTTTGCTTGTTGCCAGAAATAATGTATTGATTTCTCTTTGAAAATAATCGCCTAAAGTCATTTCAAGAAATTACGCTACGCACTACAAACATGTCAGAACCTATTGACGGTCGCTAACTTTTGATTTATGTGCCTTGTGTTGCATTACGTCATATAATTTAAAGCTTATGCAAACAATGACGCCAGCAAATTTACAATTAATAATCCCGCTGTCGCTTCAGACTGGGCACATGTTTGAAAACACCTTCTGCTTCCTCCTTTCGGACCCCCCACGGAGAAACAAGGATGCCACACTGATGTGGCGTGGGTCTGCAGGCAACACTCAGCTTATCTGCTCTGAAAGAGTTTAGGCTGATTCTGTTATGCAGCCGCAGGGAGGCTGACTCCTGTTGGATTAGACTGATCACAGATCTGCGAAACACACCGTTGTATCAGACAAGACTATTACCGAAAGATAGAGAGGATATGTGTGTGAGTAGGTGTGTGTGTGTGAGTGAGAGAGCCTTTGTGCTTGTCTTGTTCTCACTCTGTCCAAAGCTGACTTGTGTGTGTATCTGCGTGCGTGTGTGTGTAGACAACAGATGGGCAATAGAGGAATCGGTAAATTAATCCTCAACACATCACAGAGCACTAATTACTGATTAACTACTGGACTGCTCTGTCTTTTTCCCATACAACACACACACACACACAAACGCACATATTCACTCTTTTAGCTGTAAAGAAAATAATTCAGAGATGGTTCGACAGTAATAGAATCAGATAAACTGAGACAATGCAGTGGACAACTATGACAGGACAGCAGGGTTGAGGACGGGGAGATCTGGTCAGCGGATGGGCGGAAGAAGGACAAGGCGATGGACGCAGGGTGGTGAATGAAAGTTTATTGATTTTCATCAGATTACTCATTGTTACTAATCCACTTACGCTCACACACACACACACACACACACACGTCGCAGATTGAAAGCTACCGCAGACCAATAGCTCAGTATTGTCAGGAGATGAAGATACAAGAAAGCTGCTTATCTTTACTCCTTCTTCTTTTGAAGTTTTCTCGAACATAGCAGGTTAGTTATATAATCTATATTGACTCTCATTGTATGTTTTGCTTTTGTCGTTGTGTTGTTTTTTTTCCAGGCAGACATTAAGCCAAACGATTAAACATTTTCAATCAAAGAGAAAAGAAAAGGACCTACTATGGCCTTCTGAAGTGGAGGATAGGAAAGGAAAGACAAACCGGGGTCTCATCTGCAGTAATCAAGGAATTGCTCAGGTTTTTATGGCGAAGAAAGGGCTGAGCAAGAAAATGAAGCTGTCTGTTTTCCAATTCATCCTCACGACTATATCCTCACTAATGGTCCTGATACGTGGATCGTGAGAAAAAGAGCAAAACCCTTGATTAAAGTAGATGAAATTAGCTTCTTCCACGTGTTTGTTCATCATTTTGGACATGGTGAGGAGCTAAGTTATACAGAGGGAGCTTAAAGTGTAACGACTGCTTTTTCCTCTTGAAACGAGTTGATTGAACAGGTTTGAACACCTGACCAGGCCGTTTCCTGAGCACCTGTAACATCTAGAACTGGCTGGAGAGGCTAAACATCCTTTGTCACCTTGTAATGACCTAGAGACTGTTGCTAAGGAGAAGGGTGTCAGGATTTCTTTCCTGGACCTGAAAGCCTCACAACCAGATCCCAGATAAGATAAAGCCAATTAATGGATGGATGTTTGCTTCGGCTCATAGGGCGGTAGGATTTTTAGGACCACTGCACATTAATGTGAGCACTTGGGGAAAAATGAACTTGCTCTGTTCCCTTTGTCGCATGCAAAGAGTCTTTTTGGTCGGAAATATAGAGATTTAAAAACTCTTGTTTGTTTGTGTATTATTGTACATCTGGGAAATAGAGATTTTAAGAAATGATGATGGCCTTTTTTGTTTCTGTCTGTGTGCTAAAAGTTACTACAATTGAGCGAATGGTTGTTACATTTTTTGTTAAAATCCATCCTGAAAATATTTTTATCACACCCAGTTCGCGGGTCGTTTTTGGCATCACCACCATGGGGCAACGAGACTTTTGAATATTTTAGTTAACAGCTCCACTCCTGGTCTTAAAGGTGGGAAAGACTTCGATGTCAGGCAACGACAAAGTAACTGCAACACAGATTATTTATTATTTCTTAAACTTATATAAAACAGAACAAAACACGGTCAAGTTTTCTGGTAATTATCACAGACAAGTTTCATAGACCTTGACTAGGAGCAGAAGTGACTTCCTGCTCCTACTTTTACGGTTTCAAATGATTCACTTCACGAGTGTCTTCTTTTAACTCTATTAAAGTAACGTTTTACAAGCTTAAAAGTGCAGCTATCCATTAGAAATAAACATCAGGCACATGCTTAGAAAGTAAAAGAAAGCATTTTTTTATTTGTGACGCAACATGTTAAAAGTTCTCTGAAAACAGTACTTGTTTAAACATTACAGGGAGAGTTTGAGGCTTCTCGCAAAGTCTGCTCCGCAACTGAACTCATTCTTGGCTGGACGGATTTGTGATCACTTGGCATTTGGTGTTTTTCTTTAAGAGAACAGTGAGTACTGGACGTAGTAGAAACAGAGCGCTCATTACTCATCATAATAGACAGGCAGAGAGAGGGGAACGGAAAGAGGGTGGCTGACACAAAGGGAGTTACTGAGAGTGTGAGAGAAAATGTTCCACGCTTGATCATGCAATATTACCTCTCTAATAGATAGTGAAAATTGCTGAGTTATGATTTTCCCCACCTTTCTACTGAACAATCTATTTTACTAACTGCTGTAGTCTACAGAAGCTGTTATTCCTACAGGAAATTACCATTGAGCTTTTCCAAAGATTGTCCGCATTAGCCTTATCTCCAAAAGAAACTACAGTATGTGGAAGCTTTTTATTTTATTTTTATTTTTTGTTTTATTGATGAACTTGGATGCAAACTCTGTGCTCCCGCAGTCGCTTTTCCTTCTTCTGAAAGGTAACTGAAAAAAGATAATGGAGAAAAATATGCTTTGTTTGCAATAATACTTAGAGACCCGACGATTCAGATTTAGAGAAATGTAGTCACTTTAAATCCGCCTCAAGAATTTTGCATCTCTAAAACGGAGGAAAAAAACTTTTACCCTGCAGAAGAAAAAAAACTCAGCGACATCGCCACTTCAGTGATTTATAACCTCTCACTTTTAAAATGTATTTCAATGAGAATGTTCACTCCTTTCCATACGTAGGCACCCCAAAGATCAATACACACGGTAATCTTAAGCTTTGCTTACGTAGCTTAACATTTAAAAACAAAAAAAACATCCCTACTATGGCAATATCAGGCATCTTAACATGATGGATTTATTCATAAGACCATCAATTTAGTTGAAAAATATTTCAACTGAAACACTATTTTTCCTAGTCTACGTTATTCAGAATATTTAAAAGCATGACGACTTTTTGTTTTTGTGTGTATAAATTAGACATAACAGAGAAGCTAATTTCTCTTAGCCATAAGCCGTTAGACTTATCAGGTCATCACGCGCCGGCAAGAGAATAAAAAATGAACAAAAAACAAAAGCAGAACTTCAGAAAACTGCATCAAGCAGGACATCTCAGAGGCAAACCAACAAAAATCCTTTCCTCTGTGTCCGTCACAAACATCACATAAATATTGCAGAATTTTAACTGGAAATTACACAAATATCTAACCTTAACATGCACTTTTACTTTTGCTTTGTATGCTGCTTTTATAACGTTTTAATTCAACGGGTGTCGATTGAAAATGAGAAGTAATAAATGTCAAACAAATAAAAAAAAAATATGTGTCTAGATTTTTTTAGATATCATGAAATAACGATCCAGTTTATGCAGGCTCCAAACCTACATCTAATAAAGAAAAGTTTGCAGTTTCAGTTGAAGAAAACACTGCAAAATAATACTCAGGTCCCTTTTTGATGTAGAGCGCAAAGAAGGATGATCAAAGATCCCTCTCTGTTTGCTCCAAGCTTGTGAAATGTTCCAGGAGAAGACTAAGTGGGGTACTATTGATAAAAGGGACTGTATTAAGCATTACCTGCAGGGATGTTAATAAGTATTGCAATGGTTGCCTTACGAGCATCTGGACAAAATTGTTGGTACCCCTCTGTTAATGACCCCAAAAAAAAAAAAAACCCACAATGCTCAATAACATTAAACCAAAGAACATTTATGGAAAATTTTACAGTGAGATTCAGATGCAGCCTTTGATTTCATAGCATTTAAGTCTCAGTGTTTTTCCAGATCTTTGAGGTCTGCTGATAATTGTTAGCCCATCTACTAGGTTTAAAACCTTTGGGGTGTCATGGTGGTGGGTTTGGTGAGGTGAGGGAAGACGCAGGCAGGCCAGGATGAAGAAGAAGAAGATGATGATGATGGTTTAAAGCTTGTCCAACAGAACAGTACAACGAGGATCCGACCAGAGACAAAGACAACAGGTGGGACTAAATACACTGGGAGGGTAATCAAAGAAACGAGACACAGCTGGGAACAAACAGGGAAGACAGAGACTCAGGGGAACAGGCTAATAAACACAGAAAAACCTCAAAATAAATACACAGAAAACACACATCACCACATGGGGATTGGGCATTTCAAGCTGTTGCACACTGATTTTTAAATTTTCTCCCATTGTTTCCATGTTGTGTTGATTGCATCGATTATTTTTAAAATGATATCTTTACAGACATGTTTTTAATGAATATGTTTACGTTTGTACTTTTCTTGTGTTATTTTGAGAGACACTTTGTCATTTTATCTATGGAAGGTGCAGCATAAATAAAATTGTACTTTTTTAATACATGTATCTGTCATTGGTTACAGTTTACAGGAGACTCTAAAATGTGCCTGGCTGGTTTGTGCACATTTAGGAGTTGCTAGGAAGTTTTTGTTTGTTTGTTTTTCCGTTTCAAAGCAGAAACAATCAAATTAAATGAAGAAGGAAAATTGTTCGTGGTGCAGTTCTGAAAGACTACGGTTCGGGGGTGTTACCCATTTCCAATAAATCAGAGCCACCCAGATCATCGCATATCCTGCTGTTGCAACAGATCAGATTAACAGCTGCTGAGAACCAATATCACTAATGACTGACCCCATGATACACTCTAAGTACACACACATAAGTGCACACACGCACACATCAGAATTGCCAAGTGCAGTGTGTGTGAGAACATGTACAACACAGCACGTCTGCATACGTCTGTGTCAGATGTGGGTCACTGTGTTTGTGTGATCTGTGTCAGATGATATTAATTTTAATCGGCATCTGTCTGTCCACATCACAGCTGCCGTGGCATAGAACAGGAGCAACTAGAGAAGACTGGCCTTAATGATGTGACGACGTCAGCTCAGCTCAGTGTTTATTGCAGTTGGCCTGAAAATGGAGGCGATATTTTCATGAGAATCCTCCCATTGGGCCGGATGGGTGGAAATGGGTGCATTTTCAGCCGCTTCCACCAATCAATGAAAAAAGACTGAATCAGGCTAAAATGAAAGTACGCTTCCAGTAGCCGCCCATCAATAAAGAGTACCTAAGTGCTTCTTAAATGGGTTTCAAGGATGTTGCTCTTTCTCGGATTTTTTTCGACTGCATTATGTTCTAATTAAGCTCTGAAAAGCCCGAGTCTTAGTTTAGGGTGCCGATCCATAGCAAAGCAAAGACGGTGGGTGTTTGTTACGTCTGTGCTTCAAAATAATAATTTCAGGAATTAAAATAAGAGACGGTGGATTCTTCCCAATAACTTAATCGTAACCTAATAGTGCCTTAATAAAGGCCGCAGTCAGGTTGATAGAAAACTTTAGCTTGAATGGAAAGATTCAGAGAACATCAGCAATGTTTAAAAAATAATAATAAAAAAAAATCTTAAGCACTTGAAGCGGCAGTATGTAACTTTTTTAAAAATATATAAGTATATTTTTACTTGCCTTCTTCTAGTTTCAAGTTGGAAAACCACTGTAATTTGCTAACAATTGTGCTCTCTTCCATCTAAGTTTTTAATTTTGCTTCTTTTTAACCTTTATTTAACCTGAAAGTTTTTTGAGATTGAATTACCTTTTTCATGACGGAGTAAATCAGGATCCCTTTTTATTCATTACTTTTTTTTTCTCCATGTTCCCTTTCGGGCTTCGTACTAAGCGGTCCAATAAAGTAAAGTACTTAAAAAATGCCACATGCATAATTTGATCTTTGCATACCCAACTAATTTTAAAAGGGTCAATTACCAGAAGCTAAAAAAAAAAATTCAGGGAACAAAGATTTAGTGAAAACGGCAAAGTACACCTGTAAATGTAGTAAATATAAACGGCCTTAATTGGGAAATATCTAAGTTAATGTGGGCTGCAATCACAACCTATTCTGAATATCACACAGAAAACTGTTGTGTTGTTTCTGTTTATGGCATTTCTATAATGAGGCATCATCCACATCTGCTGACCCCAAACTCAAAGAGATTAAATGTGACCCAGGCTCATTAGGATGTTTAATTATCATAATGCTCTCATTATGCTAAAGTACAGCTAGTGACAGAATATTAACATTTAATTACTATCTTTGTGTAACCTTCCTAATTGAGACATGAATTCTTATTTCCACTAACGACACCTAGAAGCAAATCAGATATTAAGTTGTAAAGAGGAGACACCTTCACTTAGAGGTGCAATTCGAGTACTTGAAAGTACGTAAAACTCTTTTGACTCACTTGTTTTTAAGAGATTTGGCCGGGATGAAGCCGAGGGTGCCTTGCTCCAGCGAGGTGGATGAGAGAGAGAGAAGGAAATTGCCAGGGCTAATGGAGATGTGGACTGGTGAGCTTAGATAAAGCAGTTTCTTGCCAAGGATGGATTTGCAGATGAGTTGCTGTGATGAATGAGGCGGTGCAGAACTGATAGACTTGCAGGAGGACTACCCATAACTCCTTAATATCTCTGACAGTGCCAGCTGACCAAAGTGGTTTTCGAATAATGTGCAGGCCAAGTCAAGTGCTCACAGGCTCACCTAAAATCTTCACAAAAACCCCTGCAGCTTTATTCATCCACCCCCTCCATCCATGCGTCCGTCCGTCCGTCCATCTAGGTGCGTCTTCTTGCGTCGGGGTGCAGGATACACCTAGGACAGGTTGCCAGTTCATGTTTACAAGAGGAATTTGTTTTAACCTCCTAATCTCTTAAGACATACAGTTAATCATCGTAATAGCATCTCTGTGCTCAGAGAACTGGCAGCTTCTGATCTGCCAGTTTCTGACAATGATTGAAGGTGAAGCTTTGGTCAAACACGGTTCAGCTCAAACACATTTCTGAAATGTGTGTCCGGACTAAACGAGATGACCACATTAGCCTCTTCCTGACCTGCTTGCAAGTGCTCCAATTTGAAGCTCCTCTACCTGGCGTGTTACACAGAATTGCATCATCTGAGGCTACCAGAGTTCACAATGCAAATCTCTTGATTATTTACTGACTTCATATTCAAGTTCTGGGTTTGAACAGCACTTTTTATGAGAAGTTTGCAGCTGTGCATTGTGCAAAACTGAACTTAACCTGTCTGTCACTAGAGGACCCAAACTTGGGTCCTCTAGTGACAGGGGTGTCAAACTCCAGTCCTCAAGGGCCTCTGTCCTGCAACTTTTAGATGTGCCTCTGCTGCACCACACCTGAAAAGAATAATTAGGTCATTAGCAAGGCTCAGGAGAACCGATCTACACAGGGAGGAGGTAATTAAGCCATTTCATTCCACTGTTTTTTACCTGTGGCACATCTACAAACTGCAGGACAGCGGCCCTTGAGGCCTGGAGTTTGACAACCCTGTGACATTCTGAATGACAACCTGAGACCAACAGGTTAACTGAGTAAAACATCCTTGATTCCACCTGTAATGCATACCTGTTTATCCTCAGGGATTTGGGGGGCGGGGACAAGTGCCCATCTCCAGTGGTCATTGGTGGAGAGGTGGGGTCCATCACAGGGTCCTAAAATGACTTAATAAGACTGTGATTATGTAATACCGAACAATGAACTCAATGTGAGTTTACAGTTTATATAATTTATTTAATACTTTAATTCAGAGGATGTGGCCAATGCAGCACAAAAAGCAGCAACAGAAAATTTTACCTGACATATTGCTATTCCTACTGATAAAATATGAATATTAGTTTGTCATTAAGGAAACAGACGGTCTGTTTTGGAAAAGATCATCTATGATTTTAATTTTTATAAGGAAATAGAGGTCAGCCAAAAAAAATTTATTTAGAAAAAAAACTTAACCTTTATGCTGAATACATATAATTTTATTTTTATGGGGTTCAATTCCTGATCTTGGGATGTTTGTGTCTTTCCACCTTCCTCCTCTTCCCATCTGCTACATCACTCGCACCACAAAAACATCTTACAAAAACACTGCTCAGGCTGTAGACCAGATCTTTTTCAGCAGTAAGATGGGGGGGGGCGACAAAGCCTTTTCTTCTAAATGTCATAAAATATAATGCTTTCAAAGAGATATGAAGTGTTTATTCCATACTGACGATCCTCCAAACCGAGCCGATGAAGCTTAAAAGTAGCCATGGGCTGCTTTGGTTCCAGTGTGACAACTTCATCACGCTGGTTGGCACTGAAGGCACACACACACACACACACGCATTCATACGCATGCTCCCACACTCAACATATGGACTCTTGTGGTGACATATGACCATATGAGAGCTGATATGCAGACTTTCACACTCAAAATGAAACGCTCCGGCGTGCATGCTGCCCTACAATGGCACTCCCACATACATATACACTCACTGTCTCTTCCAGCCAGATGTAAGTAGGATTAGTGAAATTGGCAGCCAGTACAGAGCTCTTTATCCACTGGAGCTAATTCGCTTTACTACAGTAGCGATCCCCAGCTTTTTCATCAGTAATCAGCTTTTCTGTCTTCACCTTTTGATTTCTCTGTTTGTTTCTTTTTGTGTTAACATTTCTCTTATATTTGTCTCCAATCTCATCTCTTTTACTCCTTACCCATTTGCCCTCTGCCCTCTCTGTTGATGCAGCATGCAGGGAACTGAGAGCAGGTGTGACTGCAGGTTTATGACTCTGGGATTTCAAGTTTTGAGGAGATAGAAGTGCTTGGATGGGTGATAACTACGCCTGCTGCTTTTGTCAGTAACAAAAGTTGAACGATAAAGCAGTAGTAAACAAATACTCAAGGTCATTTTCATTAATTTATTTATTTTTTAATGTTAAGGCAGACGT
Organism: Poecilia latipinna; assembly: GCF_001443285.1. Classification (NCBI taxonomy): domain Eukaryota; kingdom Metazoa; phylum Chordata; class Actinopteri; order Cyprinodontiformes; family Poeciliidae; genus Poecilia; species Poecilia latipinna. The sequence goes on along the minus strand of NW_015112677.1, from coordinate 261,471 downwards.
TGCCCGGGTATGTATTTCCATCTGAGTTGAAATGGTTCAGATGTGACCCCAATGCCAGCTTGTAATGTCTGACTGAAGACAATGGATACCTGGTCACAGAGGACAGTGTAACAGTAAAATGCAAAAGTACGTGAAATTGATTTCCTGCATCCTTACAATATAGTTTTACATTCTGCTAGATCTCAGCCATGAAGAACTGAGCTACCTACAGAGAAAACGACTGCTATAGAAACTGCCCCCCTTTTCAGGAGTAAGAAGAGGAGGAGTTTCAACAAATGAAGCAAGGTAAAGCATCTTCCACGTAACCCTGGATACGATGTAAATATTTAGTCTACCTGAATATTGGCTGAATTCTGATCAAGGAATAAGCCTTGACCTTGGGTTATTTGAAATTCTGCAGAAAGAAACTTTGAATTAGACATTCCCCAAAAAGAGACGCTGCCATTGTCCCGAGAGAAAAGAACTGCAGAGCTACGAATGTGTGACAGCCGAGCGTAGTGTTCCTAAGCCAAACGTTGCAAAAGACCCTCTGATCACGCTTGCCCCAGGCCGGAGAGTGGCGCCCGGAGCTCAAAGAAAAAGAAACTCAACCCCTAACATATTCTTCGCCGTGCCGTTTGGTAGCAGCAGCTATTTCCCGGTTTTCAGCTGGCAAACACTGAAAAGACTCCACTTTTTCCATCCACCGCAACAACCTTTTTCATTGTTTTTTTGTTCCCCCCCACCCCACTTCTGCTTCAAACTGCTTTTTTGCTCATTAAAAATAATTGCATTGCTCTCAACAGCTGTCATTTTATCCCGTTTCACTAACCAAGAAAGTTGGACCATAAAAGTTTTCAAAATTTTGTACTTTACCTCAGATTCCAAAGGTGAAAGCTAAACACTGTGCTAATGCTAAGCTAAGGCATAGCTGTTGTTGATTGCACTGTTTACAAAATTGCTTTCTGCTTTTGTGCACCTTCTTTTACCGCCGGTGTTATTTCAAGCAGAAACAAAAGGTGAAGCGAAAACAAAGCACATGAACTGCATCATTTATCACAAAAGACAAAAGAACAAATAGCTCCAGCTGGTTAATACATTTTGGGGATGAGTACAATAATAGCTGATAACAAGGTATTAGGTCTTTGTGATTAATCAATATATATCTTAAGGTCACCATCCTCAAAACCCAGAACAGAGAATAGAGTAATAGTTCTTTATACTCTGGTATCATAACCAGAATATATCCAAAATATTGTTTTTTTTTGTTTGTAATCTGTTATTTCAAAGGATATTTTTGGAAGTACGAAATGCAGAATATATTTGATGAAGGATAAATGTAATTTGCTCCAATAGAAAAGAAAAAAATAATATAAAAGCAATTCTTAATCTACCGGTCCACTGTGAAGTCGAGGATGAATGTCTTGCTCATGTGGATGAGTTCGTACGTCTCCGGAGTTTGTTCACAAGTAAAGAAGTGAGTGATGTGAAGAGCTAGACTTTTGCATGAATAGCGAACTCTTGCAACCAGTACTTAAGGGGAAACCGAGAAATCCATGGCAACTTTTGGACTTTCTATGCAGCCTATTTTCCTAGCATTGCTACTAGCAAAGAAATGTTAGCTTTGACCAGGCCGATTGCAGATTAGTTCAATTTACATTTTGTCTAGGATGAGTCCTGAAGATATGCATGCTTCATCTGTCTGCACTGAAAGGAGAAATGTTTCAGGCATCTGATAACTGACATTGCAGTACGAGAAAAATCACATCCAGAGATTTACAAGTACAATATATTCTTATGGGACTCATTGCAGATAGCCAAGTTTATTCTCTGGACAGTGCACATCACGTCTGAATTTCCAAGCAATACAAAACCTTTTTCCATCCTCATGAAATTTCCCCAAATGATGCATCAAGGCAGAAAGACATCAGCAATACTGGAAAATGGCCCACCTATATATGAAGGCAATTTCCTATAACCTTTCAATACACCCAAACATTTTAAACTATTGCTAATAATCGAAAAAGTTAACAACCCTGAAAGGTCACCTGAAGGTCTTACTTTGAAAAGCTCCCAAACAAAAAAAAAGAGTTTCCTGTCAGTCTTTGCATTCTTTAATAAAATAAAAAATTGTTAAGGAATGTGGCATTAAAAGTAGAGACAAAATAAAGCAATATAAAATAAAGTAATGCTTTAGTCATGTTTGCAAAGTTGAATCTCAACAAAGAAGAAACACAAGGTTGTGTCAGAGTAGAGTCTCTTGAAAAAAAAAACAGAGTCCAATTACAAATATGACCTGCAATCCCAAGTATTCACACTTTAAAAAAGATCCTCTGTGTTTATGTTTCATCTTTGGCAGTATTTGATGAAACTGGCTGGATTTAGCAAGCAGAGGCATAGTGACCTCCTGCAGTCATTCAGTCATTCACCAACAGAGAACCACCATGACACCAGCACTGAAATTTAATTTGCATGAGATCTGACCACTAGGTCAAGATTTAGTATCGGTACTTTCAACATACCACACAGAGAACACACACTGACAACTTTTTTGCAGACTTAATTTAAAGTTGAATTGATAGATTTTATAACACCAGAGGTTTTGGGATGATTCTTCTTAGTTTTAATATCATAATTGTATTCCTTTAGTCATAGAAAATAATTTTTTCTCAATAATTTAACCCTCCTAAATGGAGAAAGTAAAGGGCTATGTTGGTAACCTGACTATATCACGGCTAGTTTTTATTTTCATTTTCACATCATGTCAGATTGTGACATACTGCAAAACATTGCATTTTACTGTGATGTATTATATGTACTCTACCATGTAATGCAGGTGACACTAAAAACAACAATTAAATGTTGGCTTGCAAAATCCTGCAAGTTATCCTAAAATTAATTGGATGCAAAAATGGTAAGATGGCCTACAAATGGGGACTTTTTGTGTCTCTGAGTAAATAAACTTGAATGAAAGCTAATGGTTAAGCTTTTGGCAGAAGCTGCTTCAGCCATTTTGGTTAATATAAAATTTGGCTGGAGTTACTTAGAGCCCTCTCTTAAAACTGCAATTCAACACTTGGATTTGGATCTGAAGAGTGCTTGGGCAAGTCTATTAGAGCTGCCTCATGAGAGGATTCTCTTGAGTTTGTTAATTACGTCACAATTATGAAAAATATAAATAAATAAATAAATAAATAATTCATTGCATTACCTGAAAGCAAAGCAGCACGCTTTTTCAGTGCACAGTTTTGTGACAATCTTTGTTTTCAATATCAACTTTAACGTTTTCAGCACACAAGATAAGAAAAGAGAGTTTAAAATTTTATTAGTTTAATTGATGAAATGTCACATTTCTTTTACAAGGACAAACGGGACACAGTTGGCAGGAACGTAGCTGTAAAGATTATATTTTTTCTTAGCGATTCGTCTTTTACATGTGAAGGTTTACATCCTCAACAGACTTAAGGGCAACATAACTGCAGTCTGTAATCTCTTTCCGATTATGTACGATGGATGTAGAGGAAAAATGTCAAACTTCTTGTTCAAAATAGAGTTTTTGAAAACCTCAAAGAATCCCTTGACCTCCCACGTTAATGGTTTAATTGTGTCCTCACCAGTAACCTTTAACTAAAACTGGTTTGTTCAAGCAGTGGAAGAATTGTTTATTTTTATTTTTATTTTATTTGTTTGGTATTTCTGTGAAGATGTTGCCACCTGAAAAAGAACTCAATATAATTAACAAAAAAATTCAGTACTTAAAGAAATGGCTAATACCAACTCTGTTATAGAATAATTTTAATTATTTATGCTATTTATGTAGTAAATACAAGACGATTTCATGCTCATTTACTCTCCAGTAACATATTTTTGCCATAATCCATATCAAGGTTCACCATTATGCACATGCTTAAATTTTAGCTACTCAGTTAATATAATGCATTCTGTGATATAAATGCAGTATTTTCACTTATTTACAGCATAAACCATATTTGAGAGGTTAACCACTTTTCATAAAAAAAATTTCCATTTTCCTCCAGGGTCCTTTTAAAGAATACTTTCTGAATGCACAACATTTCTGTGAAGGGTTTGAACCAGTTTGACCTCTGGAGAAAGAAAGAACGCTCTCCATTTAGAAATAAAAAATATGATAAAACAAAGAAATAAGCACAAGTAATATTGATCTAAAAAAAAAAAAAAACTACCCAAAATTACCAATTTAATTTATTTTCTAACTTAATTTAAACTTCCTACAGCATTCTTTTCACTGAACAAACCACACCAGCAACACTACATACAACCCCCAGACTCAGAATAGACATATCTATCAGCCGCTCCTGCACAGCGAGCCGTCCCCACCGCAGCTTCAGATGAAACAGACATGGGAGTATGAGTGTCATCGCCGCTCCAGTCACACTCCCCGTCAGCCCCATTAGCAGGGAAAACCTGGGCACTAGCAGGGACAGTAAGTACGAAGACAACAACAAGGCGCCGCGAACCATCAGAGTCGGACAAGAGACTCCCTGAGTTCTCTGTTTGGAAGGAGATGAGAGGGAAGCATCTGGAGAGAGATCCAAGGAGAAAGGTTGGAAAGAGATGCAGCGCTTTTGCTAGTGGCAAGCTCTGTTGACCACGCGAGGAACTTCTGCTTGTGGTTGACTCTTGGTTTTTTAAACTGTTTCATTTCATCAAATTTGAGGAACTTCTAGGAGATCATATGCATCTCTTTTATTAACATGAAGTAGCTCCTAAATATGGAAGCACTAAACTAAACTTTCTGGTGTTAACAGATGATGTAACTTTTTCTTTAAATGTTTCAACATCTTTAATTGTTACTTGATTATCTTCTTGTGCTACGTTACCCACTTTTCTTTCACATGTTTATGTCAGCATACAAATACAGTGTTGTACTGATCTTCAAAACTACTGATGACCTTATCTTCTAACAGAAGTAGTGCACAGAGAGAAGAAATTCCAACTTAAGTTATTTTAATTGAGCTGAAGACCAACTTACAGCTCATCCTGCACACAAGGTTGGAAACTAGCAACCCCCTCTGGCCACATAAAGGTAATTTTATTTTTAGTTAAATTAAGTTCACATCCAGAGTGCATGTTATCAAAAATATCATCTTAAATCTACTTTTCAAAAACGGAAAAGACAAACAAAAAACATCTATTTTTTTATGCATAAATATATTGTCAATTCAATCCAATTATAAAAAATAGATTTAAAGTCAGATGCACATATTTCAATCTGATACCAGCTGCTTAACTTCGCTTCGAAGCTCACAAGGTTACTGCAAACACCATTATGAGTTGAAGAAGAACAGATTAGCCTGGTGACGTTACACTTACGGTCTAAAACCTCTAAACCTTCTTGGGAGCAGCCGGAGAATAAACCTGGCGTTAAATATTTGTTTTTATGAGACATGAAAAAGAGCCACAAATGAATAGTTACGTGGCTGGCTGGATTTTGTCACCTCTGTCCCTTGCTACTCATTATTTTTGCCATTTTTTTAAATGAACTTTTAAAAAGTTCAAAACTTTCAAGTAAACGGTAAGGAAATATAATGAAAAAGCTGCTATAATCTAGCTGTTTTTTGTGTTTTAATCAGAGATCATAATTTCTAACATTTGATGAACAGAGGATGAGGAGTGTCGTGATCTGCCTGCGTCTTGGTTTCTTGGTCAAAAATGAATGACAATGTTCATTCTCACAACTAGATGTGGAACCTTCAAAATAAAACCTTAAAACATCAATATTATTTTCCTGTATGACACAAGGAATTGCTGAGAGAAGCAATCTGGGTAAGTTTCTGTCAGTCTCACCTCTGAGCAAACATGTTTGAAGAATCTCAGCAGTGGCGTAGAAGGGCAGAGGGTAAGACAGAAGAGCTTTTGCAAGAAGACACAGATTGACAACAGGTCGAAGGTTAGGGGGCAGGTTGTCAGTGATGACTTCACTGGTCTCTGGTCCCCAAGTCAACACCGCCTGCAGGGAAGAAACACTTCAAAAAAAATGTGTCTAAACCAGTGCGCCCTGTTTTCTGTCCCATCTGCATTTGAAATTCTGTCTGTGCCAGATAAATAGATACAAGGCATCAAGTCATTACTAACCAGTAATGAAAAAGTAGTTTTCATGATGCATGCAACTCCATGGGTCCACCCCAGCATGGTGTCAAACTGCCCTCTGTCCTCCATGATGCCCTCTAATGGAGGGAGGAAGATCTGCGAGGTGTAGGAGAAGATGATGACACCTACTGAGACAATGAAGTCTTCTGGGTCCACAGACAGAGAGAGGAAGGACCAGGACCAGTTGCTGGCACAACTCAGACAGTACAATATGACTAACAGGCTGACAGAGAAAAGAGATAAAAGCAAAAGGTACAATATTCTTAAAAAAAGATTTTTAAACATTTGGGAGACTTAAATTTGTTCCTTTACTGCAACACAGAAGAAAAAAAAACACACTTGAGAGTGATGCTGGAAAGTTTCCCATCATCAGTCATTTGATTTTTCCCGTCTTAATTCCAATTTCCTTAGTTTGCAATAAATCATTTGCCTTTGATTTCTGCTTATGATGATGGTGTTGTTATGCATAAACTTACAAACCTGAAATTGTTCTTTTAGAGAACTAATGTTTTGAATTACTGACTTTTTACTCAACATTTCAGATCAACTAATAACTAGGAAATTCGTGGATAATCATTAGATCAGTTGTATATATTTAACAGCTTAAACTCAGATTGCGATGAGTCTGTCATTTCCATGCGCATCTTTGTTCATTTCAGGTGCCTGTCTTGGCGCATAACCCACGGTCTTCAAATTATTTATCAAAAATATCACAGAAAACTCTTTGACTAACATACTCAGTGATTAAATGAAGATGTCCTTACTCTAATGTATTTAACAAACAAAAACATGATGCTGGAGTATTGCTGGAATTCCAGGAATTTCGACATTTCTAGCCCTTAATCTGCTTAGCTTCCAGGTCATCACACCATTTATTAAACTATTGCTGCTGCCAGTACTTATAAACATTTTGTTGCTGTTGTTTTTAATGTCTTGCTGACCATTTTTTGCCTAGATTCCTTTTACTGCATCCTGTTGAATATCCATTTCCTGTCTGCATTCCTCCACTGGAGTCTTTTATTAAAGGAGGGTTTGGTTGATATGCTCAAATGCAGAGTTTTTCTTTCTTGCAACAAAATGCCTTCGGCTATATTTTGAGTTCAATATAAGAAAGATTTTTCAATAACCCCCTGACTTCTCTCTTTGGTTTGTTTATCTGTTTGATCAAAATTATTCAGAAAAGTGGGTAACCTTTCGAGCACCACTTTAGTCATATTGAGATATAGTTGCATGCTTTCGCCCATTTTTTTTCTCTGCTCCTGCAAGTTAATTAATCAAATGGTGCAGCAGAGTGGACTGAATAGATTTAAAAAAGTGTCTAGAATTACCATAGTCAGAACCAAGATGTAATGTGCCGGTCCGCAACATTAAAAAGCAAAAAAGGGACCAGCCAGTTCTCAGAACTCCTGAAGCAGACAGTATCTACCCCCATCTTTGCACTTCTTGGCTCAAAACAGGCTCAAAAAGGCATTAGAAATAAATCAAGCAAACAGGAAAAGTAGTCGGTAGCAGGTGAGAAAAGCGCCGACCCAGCAGCAGCTGCAACAAGATTGCAGGAGTGAGAATAAGAGCGTATTAGACTGTCCACCTCACATCTTAAAAATGATGCATTAGCCTTACATGTGTGTGGATCACTTTTTTTTTCTTTTCTTTTTTTTACTTTCCACAGTTCTGCGGGAAAAGTAAAATATGTCTCCACTTTATTTCCATCACCTTATCAGTATGTGAGCCAGGGAGCAGAGCAGGCTGAGCACGGAGACTGGTCTGAGATCAGTTAGCAGCAAGCAGGGCAGAAGGAACATCAGCGACATCAGTGAACACGCCGATCTGGGAGGAGCCACTGCTGACAGACTGTCACACAGCAGACTGGTGGAAACAAGCAGGTACAGGGTGCAGGTCATCAGCAGCTCAATTACCTAAAAACACAGATTTTCCCCGTGAATGTTGTAGGAAATCAAGAGCTTACATTGCCACGTTTTTTTTTTTTTTTTAATCCAGCAAACAATAATATTTCTTTACAAAAAGCTTTACATGATTCACAAAGGCACTTTGAATCGAATCGGTTGAGGGGATGGAAGTCAGCGGAGGTTTTTTCAGATATGATCTCTGGTGTGGGAGTGAGTGAGAAGGTGTGCTGAGGAACTCTTGGTCGGTCGTGGATTTTGGAGAGCGAACCCCGGATGATCCTGTCACGGTAATCGAATCAAGAAATGATAAATGTGAAAATGGAAGTTTCAGAGGTGCAGAAGGAGACTGAAGGGTAAAACGCGAGCAACGTTTCACAGACAGAGAAAGGCGGCTGTGAAGAGATTGCCGATGTGAAAAATCAGATTAATGTCAAAAACGAATCCGGGGTGGAAAACCTGTGAGGGAGTGTTTTCTGTGGGCAGGTGAAGCAAAAGTTCAGCTTTACCTGGGCTATATTGATCATCCATCCTCCAACTACTGACCAGTTTGGCCACAGTCCTTTGCAGCAGGCGTCCATGATATCCTGGTAGCTGTGTCGGACTCTGACCTTAGACACAAAGCTAGATTTTCCACTAAAAATACAGAAAAACAAATTCGCTATGACAATGTGATCTCAAACATAACAAGCAGTAATGTTAGGACCGTGAAACTAGACTGGCTTTAATTAAAATCTAAAAGCTTACCAAGCGTACCGTAATAGAAAGTTTACCTGCGTTCCTCTTCGTACAAACAGGCCACCAGCTTCCTTCCTGTGTGGTTGCAGACCCAGGCTGATAGAACAAGCACCATCAACCCCACGTAGCCTGACTGAACCAGAGCAAATGGCAATCCCAATACAAATATACCCTGAGGAAGTAAAAAGAGTTAAAAAATAAATAAATAAAATAATTAAAAAGGAATTTCAGAGACTGAAAAGAGCAAGCGGTAATAAGGCGATTCTAAAACTCTTTTAAATTTGAAGGTTGCAACAGAGCAGACTTAACATGATTCATAGTCTAATTTTCTTTGCCCTTTATTACATGAAAAATGATGCTCTTTTCATGGTTTTCGTTACTTTTATGTGTTTTGCAGTAGTTGAGAAATCTTTGACAGATGTGTAAAACACACACCTGAATTAAAATTGCATCCATTTTAAAATTCAAACTCAACAAAATTTCCTGCCTTCCACAAATTCGTGATCACTGTGAAGAAGGTTTAATAATCAAAAATATGGAAAACGTATTGAAAATAACTTTTACTCCTAAATGGTAGGGTTAACATGCATCTCTAATTAGAACAGATACGTAATAATAAATTATTATTATTATTATTATGCATCTATTTGCCAATTTGTTTGCAGTACCTTGTTTGTTTTTCTTAAAAAATAAACGTTTGATAAAAATTATCTGCAGATTCCAGTACAGAAAGGGCCTTGAAAAAACATTTTGACCTCTATGGGTGAAAAATATCACAAAGATATAAAATTTTTTGAAGTAATTATGAGTTTTTAAGTATTACAATCAACAATTTTTAAGTTAATAGGAAAATTACAACATATTTAAACCAATATGTTCGACTAATCGTGGAGCCTTTCAAATACAAAGTCAGTTTACCAAATTGAACAAACCTGCCTTCGATTAAGTTAAACTATAGTTCAAAGAAGTCAGAATGAAGTAAAATAAAATTATTACTGTAGTAGAACACTTCACATATTGCTACAGCACAGTCGTGCGTGTATTTAGAGAATTTTGTTGTGATTTCTAAAATGTGCATTTGCATGTCTTGCACAGGCTTGGAGTTAAATCTTGACTTTGACTGAGCCACTCTAAAACATAGATATGGATTTATTTGAGCCATTCAAATTAAAGCAGGTGAAACCAAAGTCTAATTTCTTATGTTTGTGCCATTAAAGCTGATCCGCATTACGATTTAACCGTCAGATCAGTCTCAGGTCTTCTTCTGTCTTCTGCACGTTTTCTTTCAGGATTACTTCTATTTTCCTCTGTCTGTCTTTCCATTAGGTGTATAGTTGTAATGTGACAAAAAGTGAAAAGGTTCGGTTAGTAAGATTACCTTAATAAGTCTGTATTTTGTACAGAGACCCATGAAATTATAAAAAAAAAAATAAATGAATCTAACTCTAATGGGATAAAGACAGCTGAACTGGAAAGGAAGAGAAAAGAGATGAAAGAACTGTTCATGATTGGATGACGAGAAGGCGAGAGGAGAGTTTTGGCGAGACGCCTGGAGAGTCTGAGGATGCAGGAGACCAGTAGGAGCAGAAAGAAGAGGCGAGTCGGGCTTTGGCCCGTCACCAAGACAGAAATGTAAGAGACTGCCAGAGAGGGAAGGAGGAGGAGGAGGAGGAGCGGGAAGGGAGGTGAAAGTGGGATTCTGGGGGACGTGCGGGGAGGGCGGTGGAGGACGAAGGAAGAAGAGGGACAAGAGCAGGAGAGAGGGTGGAAGGAGAGGTGAAGCCTCGCTGTAAGAGAGCACAAGGTTGGATGATGAGAGATCAGAGGAGGCAACAAGCTACTTTGATGGAGTTGTTGTGTTGCGAATGTTGGAACATGCAGATACACAGGCTCACTGAGAGCTCCGTGGAAGCACATCACACACACCGCAGACTCAAACACACACTGTGGATACATAAACAGACAAGTGAACATTCTCCCTTTTCAAGTTTCTATTTGGTAACTGCTGTCTGTTAGGCATATGCTGATGGAGCTTTGATGTTCAAATGGAGCGGCTGGGGATGAAAGCAGTTTGAGAGAAAACTGACACTCAAGTATTTGATTTCATCTCCCCTTGCTCTTCCACGGCACTTCTTTTTCTCTCTGTGTTTTTGCCAGCTAATTGGTTACTCTGAGCACAACCTGAAGCGGCTCCCAATCACAAAGGAGCACAATATAGGAAAGAAATACATCCATGATTGGCTCGAGAGAAAACAAATGGTTGTTTTGGGGGGGTTTTTTTATCATCTTTTCTCTCTCCAGTCTTATAACTAAGACATCATTTTTATACAAAGCATTCAACGATTTGTTGCTACAGCTGGACTTTCGCGGTGAAAATGTCCTAGTGCTTCACCCTTCGGGTCATTTCCAACATTTTATGCAAGCGCATGTCTATTCCTTAAAAAAAAAAAAGTGACAGGAAAATGTCTTTTCACTATCATGAGGGGATTAGGTGGAGCTGGTATGAGTAGAAACCAGACAGGTTTGACATTTAAATAACGGAAAGTGCCATTTCTTAAAATCAGTGAAATTCCCATGTCTGAGTCCTATCAAAGTGTGTTATTATTCTAGAGTCAATACAAGAGAGGAGGAGTTTCTGTCAAGAGAGACGGGCTTACTTTCCTAGACACTGTTTGAAAGTTAGGATCATTTCTCACTAAATATGAAAAAAAAAAAGAAAATGTTGCCTTAACCTTTATTTTACTATTCAGCTGCCGTCTTAGTAGATCAATGGTTAATGAAAGTATTAAGCACCAAATTATGCAAGATAAATTCCTATGCTCATTATTCTTAGTGGTGAAAATTACACTTAATCACTTTTTACAGAAAAAAAAATGAAAGCTTATTTTTAGTCCCTTGAAACTCCTTGAACCTCTCAGTGTCATGTTTGGTTCCAGTTTACGAACCCACATGCACGAACACAGTTAGGAGACGTCAGTACAAACAAGTTTATTGAAATGGGGAAAGGGTAGGGGAGAACACGGAGCAGGAGTCAGGAAGGGTTCACCAGTTCAGCCATAGGAGCAGATGAAGCGTTCTCTAGGAGCAGANGTGAATCCNGAGGCAGCGTGGAAGGTGAAGAACCGTTGGAGGGCGGACAGGTAGGTTTGGCTAGGTGGAGGAGCGAGCCGACAGCAGTCCGGAATAAAACGGTCCACGTAACTGGTTTCTCCGGGAAGGTCCAGGTAATCCTGACGAGAGGAAGAAACATAGAACTCGGTTATCTCAAGGAAACGCTCAGAGGGCCTTTCTAGGAACGATTGTTACCGGGGTAAACAAACACTCAGGCAAAGGAGTGTCCGCTCGCTGCTTCTTAAATCTCCACAGCCTCCGTCAGGTAATGCGCCGCAGGTGTGTCCCTGGGTTCGACCACGCACCTCTCCAGGGGCTCTGCTCCTAGGCGGCATCTGGTGGAGGAAGTGGGAAGCAGCAGGCTCCCAAAACAAAACCAAAAGCACAGATCCTGACACTCAGACTTTGTGACTTTAGTCAGATCTTATTTAAAAAAATAAAAAATACACACACATACACCACATGCTTGTGAAGTGTTAGGAAACAGATTAACGGTTAATCATCTCTTTTACAAATGAAAATTGGAAACGGTGGTGTAAGGGTCTTGTTTTAAAACCCCTAAATAAAATCGAGTGTGAACGCCATCAGAAGTGAACAAATAAGTAAAGAGAGAATCCACTAGTGTGACATTTGTCCTCAGTATAAATGGAAATTGGTGCAACCAACAGGACAACAGGGTGAATATTCTAGTTTGCCTTTCAAACCCCGTGGAAAATTGCACAACAACCTTATCACACAAATCCCGACCAACTTGGCAGTGGCAGAATCATGCTGCCATGCTGCTTCTCATTAGCAGGGAATAAGTTAAATACAAGAAGATCCTAAAAACAAAAAAAAAACAGACAGACTTTAGACAGATCCATCAGTTCACCTTCAAGCAAGACAACAAGAGAGCGACAGCCACACATTTAACGTCAAACACATGCGTGTGTTTGAAAGCATCAGTCAAAGTCAAGACCTAAATCCAGTTGTGAATCAATACAAGACTTGAACATTGATTTTAGCATATGCCCTCCATCATGTCTGACTGCTGTTTTGCAAATAACAAAAAGGGTCAATCTCTAGTTGTGCATATGTACATGTAGCTCTGCCTGCTGCACAAAGTAGTTTTTCTAAGACTTTTATAAAATAAATTTTCTTTCCATGCTGCTTCACAATTATGTTTTTTTTTTTGTGATGGTGTATTATGTAAAATCTCAAGAAAATAGAATTAATTATGTGGCTGTAGCACGACAAAATGTGACATTTTTAAGGGTTCTGAATATGTTTTTGGGAAACACTGTACAGATCATTTTCGAAACACAACTATCAAAACCAGTGGAATATTTTTGTAAATGTGTTTTGAAGCAGAAGAGTCACAAGAATAGAAAGAGAGCAACTGGACTGATTACAACACAAAAACAGGGTTAACTATCCTCACCAACTCGCTTCTGATTTAAAGAATCAAAATGAGCTCAGGTCCTGATTTTTTCAAAGCAATTTAAAGAAAAGTATCTCTTCTAAGTAGAAAGGATTTTTTTTTCACCGACTATAAAATTAATTTCAGGAATTCTTACTGCGATATAAATAAATAAAACAAAAATCTTCTCACAGGCGCACACGTTCTAGTGCTCCCTCATTAACAATCGGGTTGGATATCAAACCGAGTTTCAAAATATTCCCACCCTGAGAGCGCCGAGAGACACAGTTGGTTTTTTATGCATTTTTTAGCAGCAAATTTGCCCTATAATAAAAAGTTTATTATGGTGGCAGGCATTCAATTATAAGGGTATCAATAAATAAATCAAAGGAAAATGTTTGATAAAAGATAAAATGCTTCCATTTTTCACTTCTGTAAGATCTGCAAATTATCTTTATTGTGACAAAACAAATGGCAATTTACACAAATTTTACTGTATTTTTACTTTTTATGTTTTTAGCTGCAAGAATTAGGAGAGCACCATTAGTTTTAATAGGTAGTTTAAAGAATATGAAATGGTAAAATGTTTTTTTCATTGAGAAGGAAAAAGGAAAAACATCCTGGCACTCAGATAAATATACTCATACCAACAAACCATGCGTATATCATGCTTGTTTATCTTGTAATCATTATTTGTGCATGATAACTGTATTTAGAGCGACTAAAAATAATTTTTACATTGAAAACACAAAGACATCGAATGCATATTCCCCCCATCTCCTAAAGGGATGTGCACTGTCAGCATTTGCGTGTGTTTGTACGGCTGGATATTGATGCCCTAATGTCATAATGGATTCTCAACGGACCTGGTGACTCTGTCCAATTACACTACAGCCATTCATTGAAAGAGTACATTTACATGAGTGGTTGAATACAGCCCAGCATTTGCAGCATAATGAGCTATTAGTTTTACTGCAATGCAGACACTGTGTGACCAGGAGATTTTTTTTTTTTTTTTTTAATGATTTGATTCACACTTAATTTGATAATGAAGACGAGAGAGTGTCTGACAAACAGCCTCCGAGACTACAAAGCATTGTCTGGTAATGTTAAAAAAAAAATGCATACACACACACAATAAGAGCAAATTAAATAGAATGCAAAATGCTTGATGCTTTTTTAATGCAGTGAACAGCTTAACACCCGCAGCATTTGGCATTTACATTTTGCATTTGTCTTTTAGAGAAACGGCTTAAGAAAAGGTTTCCAAGAAAAAGGGGGAATGGTGTGTAACGTAGTAATCAGAGGGAAAACATTAGGGCTCTTAAAAGTTGCAATTTAGTCTTTAAAGTAGCACTGGTTTGAAATAAATAACTCAAAAAGAAAGGGAAACACAGTACAAACGGATCATTCTGAAACACTTAAGAGACTAGAGGAAGGTAAGCTGACCTGAGTGAAGTCTTCCCCCACCTCCGTCTTCAAATCAAACAAAATTAGAGTCAAACGTTTGCGCTGGTTTATGCAGCAAAAATGTTCATTTTAAAGATATTAATAAATATTTCCGGAGCTCGACGGTCAACGAGGACACACACACACACACACACACATTTCCAGAGTCAAACAAATAGGGTGTCAATCAACTGTGCTACAAAGATTTTGACGCCACCTTTGTTTCATTTGAGGGGAGATGGGTGGGGGCGACTTCACTCAAGTTCCTTTCACTGGGTGTTGCTGGTTGACCTTTTACTAATTTGCTGCCTACAGCATCTTGTGTTTTATTTTGGAGGTAGACGGTTAAAGGTGTTTGCAGACATAAATATTTGCTACTTTTAATGTTTTTGCTCACAAACCAATTACTTCGTGTTAGTTTGGGTGTCGATTAAATTTAAAGTGAAGGTTTTTATTCTTGCATGAATTGAAATGTACATTTTTGGGGAACACGCGATCTGCTTCCGCGTACCTGGATGGCATTTGTGACGTTCCAGCTGGCCTCCCAGGCCGTGATGGTGGGGTGGGAATTCAGAGCTGTGGCATCAGTGCTGAGGCTTCGAACTGGAGAGGCCAGATTTGTGGTGACATGCTCTTTTTGAAGTGAGATTAATAGATTATGAGTGCCCGTCGTTTCATCCTCTTCATTTTCCTTATTTCTATCTCCGGAGAGTTTCCCGCTAGAAGACCTGTGTACCATGCAGAAAGTACACTTTTTCTCTGGATTCTGGTTTAAACTTAAATTCTTCTCCCTCTTGTCTCCTTGCATCTCAGACAGTTGTTTTCCCTTGCCGAAGCCTTTTGTATTTTTGATTGGACAGGAGTTTGCTGAAGTTACATCAACAGATGTGGAGAGTACTTCAGCTCCAGTTTCTTCAAACGTTGGACTCTCCAGCCCGGAACTAACAGTGGATCTTAAACTTTTGTGTTTATCCTTCAAGGTTTTGCCATCTTCATGTGTGAAAACCTGTCCATTTTCACCTGTGAATGATTGGCTTTCTTTGGCGTCATCACTCTGGGGATTATTTCTGCTTTTGACGCTTTTAACAAGCGATCTTTCACCCTCGTTGTAGGTTCGATTCAATTCATCGTTGCATGTCAGAACCAGCGTCTCTTCATCTTCTTCAAAAAGCCTGTCCAGGAAAACCTTTCAAGTGAGTCCCTACAGCAGCGTCATTAATAAAAAAATCACATTCTTACACTGTGGTCAAGCTCAGAACTATTCAGACAATCTAGGAATCCCCCCAAAATTTGGTGAGTAAAACCATGCAGTAAATTCAGAATTGTGAAAAAGCAAGACATACTATTCCTAACTGAGAAAATAGTTGTCCATCAAGCAGTGACTTACCTCGTTGTCCGATCCCAGACTAATCTTGACACGGCTCGTCCCCACAGAGACCAAACTACCCTCCAGGGCTGGCCAGGGCTTCGACCCCCCAGAGGGGACCCCATCTTCAGCTTTGGCTCCAACACACTCTGCCTTCATGTGTTGTGAGGTTCTGAGTTATAACCCCACTCACGTTTGAATAGATATGTGCAGCCAAACAAACACACAGACACACACACACACACACACACACACAATGTGGGCCCAAAAGTTTTCAAATAAGGCATTCATACACAGTGATTGACAGGTTGTTGAGCTGTAACTTTATAATATGCCTGTGCTTTCAGCAGTGAAGGACTAAACAGGTTTAATGGCCTTCACAGCAGGTTTGTTTACACTCAAATAGGCAGTCGATGGGAAAAAATCCTTTTCAGGGAATTTATTTATTCAGATTCATGTACTCTCCTGAAAACAGTTGATCAAAATTTTATATTTTGGTATATAAAGATGTGCGCAAAACTTTCAAATCATGATTTTATTTTCTAATTTTTGGTGCTGAAAAGTCAAATAAATCCTTACTCATTTTTTTTTTTTTTAACTGAGAATAATTTTTTGTTAAGCTACCAAATTTGGACCTTTAAATCTTTGAGACATTCTTTAGACTACTAAATTGTGTAGTAGATAACTTGGTAAATAATTATTTTTGTTACCATTTCAAAATAACAGAAAATAGTAATAATACCACAGCTTGACAGAAAAATATTTTACCATAATGAGTCTCAATCTAAGTGATGTAAACATGTTTTTAAACTTGACCTTCAGATATTGTTGAGGTGAATTTGGAGGTCAAACTTACCTTTTGACCTCCACTTAACTCAAATGTGTTAGTTAACCAATTAGGGGGTTTTCCCTGAATGCTTATGGAGACAGTGTATTCTGTATGTAAACTTTAAAATTAAAAGAAAATTACAAAAAAATCTCTAAAAACATTCTCGCTGACTTTTCAGGCATGTACCAAATAGAAATAAGTTTGGTAATTAAAAGTATCTTTTTATTCAGTTTATGTGAACTTCTGGTTTCCACTGTGCGTGTGAACGACCGAGGTGTCCAGAAGAGTGCAGTAATCTCAAAAACACCTTAGTAATGCTGACAGTGCGGTCAGTGTCAGCATCCCTGATAAACCCACGTAAACTCTAAAACTTTTAAAGACCTTCTGAAAGCCTGGGGAGGTAAAGATGCTTTAAACACTGCAGGAAAGTCTTTCTAATTGGAAGCAAAACAAAATTAGTGTGCTTCTTAGCTCTGGGCAGAAAAGATCTCCTGCAGTGGTCCGTGCTGAAGAAACTTCTCACAGAACATGTTGTCAGATTACGATGCAAAGTGAATGTTAAGTGTTTTCTATAATGGCTAGCATTTTGTGAACCGTCTTTCTGTGATTAATCAGCTCTCCCACAATAGAGCCAGTCGTCTTTAGCTTGTTCAGCATTTTTAAGTGACTGGTTCTGATGCCGTTGCTTCCCCAGACGACTGCAGAATGGTCTGCACTTTTAACTACGGAGTTACAGAAAACGGAACATTCTTTCTACAGATGCTCAAGGACCTAAAGCTTGTTCGAGAAATACAAAAATGCTTTTGCTGAATTGCCGACTCGTTGACCATGTCACTGTTGCGTCTTCTGTGCAGTCCAGGTGAATAAACATAGATTTTTATAGTCTTGTATGCTGCTTTGCAACATAAATATGTTAAGACATGGAGTGCTTGGAGTTTATGTTTTGAGCGGCATGTATAATTTAGGCTGCACACACAACCAAGCTGTTTGTTGTTTTCATAGCAGCATCCAGCTGTGTTTTAGTAGGTTTTGCCCCAGAATGTGGTGAGTTGTGCAGGGCAGCAGGAGGAGCCATAGAGCAGCAGTGTCTGTAGCTTACAGGACTCAGCAGCACAAAAACTTCTCTCAAGTTTCAAAGTATTTCTGCGCACAAATACATCTTTTCCACATCTACTTTCCCCCTCCCCCCATTGTATGCTCTGTTTGTGTTAACCAGAACGGAGTTGATGTAATATTTCATTTGCTTTGTAGTATTGAGGCTTTTATCTCCAAGCTCTGTTTCAGGAAAAAAAAAAAAAAAAAAAAAAGCGCTGATGTATTTTTTAGGACCCTTTTAGATGCCGTGTTTTAGTGCCCGTCTCACCTTGAGAGGTTTTTTTTTAATGTCTATCCATCTTTATATCCATCCATCTCTCTGCGCTATTTTTGAAGGGAGAGGAAGAAGGAGGAGAGAGAAAAGGAGGAGGCCTGCAGGAAAAGTTTGGCTCAGCTTGTGTCAAACTTTTCTGTGTCATTCAACACCAAAGCGCCGGAGAGGACGGCGCTCACTCCGCGGCGCGCAGCAGGGCATCAAACCACACAGAGCGAGATGGATCGAGCACTACTTCTTTCCCTACTGGTGCTTATCGACGCGTTGCTATGGCAATGCTGCCATACCCAGCAGAGAGGTGAGTCACCAGAGAGCGATAGGTAATCGATGCTCCAGTAGCCGCCGCTGTTGTCGTTTGAGGGTGACATCCAGAGCTCGGTGTCGTTCACAAAGGTCCTTCTTCATGCCCCGAACTCCACTTTACAGCTAAAAGACCGACTCAAAATCTGACACAGACTTATGAAACGCACTTCCCCTGGTCTGGCTTTTCCATTTGCGTGTAGCCGAACTACGACATCTCGACGTACACCAGGTTCCCACGGCAACGTTTCAAATGGGATCAGATGAAACTCCCGTTATCAATAACCCAGGAACCACATGTGAGCCGTAAAGACTTGCAGAGAGATTTTCGGCCTGCTTGTTTGCTCTGCTTGAGAAACAAAGAGATTACAGACACACGTGTTATTTCTAAAGCCATAAATTACGTTGATTGCTTGAACTTTTCTACGTCATGACCTTTTAAAGATCCTCTGGTGATAAGAGGCAAAAAAAAAGTAATTTGGATGCTTTAGTCTGCAGCTGGAAAACTATTAATCAGTCTTTCAAATTTAACTTTTTAATACTATCAATATTTTAAGATAAAAGGCACCTGTTATTTAGTAAGTTACATTTTTTTGTTAAATGTTGGAGTGTTTGACTTCTTAGGTCATTGTGATTTAATACTGATATCAGAATCTTGTCTGACACCGCAGTAAAAAATCTTGAATCTATACTTTTTTAAGGATTCAATTCAGGGTTTACAAAAAAGAAAAAGAAAGTCATTTTTATTCAGCCACATATAAATTCCAGATTATATCGAGTCAGACTTGCAGCATTCACTCCTCCTGGATGACAAGTACTTGTGTCATTGACATTACAGCACTCTCTAGCACTGAGCATGCATGTGGTGACAGTGGAGAGGAAAATCTTACCACATATTTTGGTGCATCTAAAAGTATGAGTTTTATATCATCTCCGTCTAAATGCACAGAAAAGAAGCGCATTTACAATGTTATAAAGAGCAAGTGTAATAGAGAGCAGTATAATGAATGTAGATTTTACAGTGTTGTTGATATGTGATCTTGTTTTTCTTCTCGTCCATGTTACTCGTTGCGTGTGCTCCAGAACACACAACGAGTAACATGAAATGAATTAGCATTATGCTATTCATAAGAATAGATTTATTGTTGGTACAATGCATACAAATGTGTAGAGCAATGACATTAGGTTCATAACTACACATGCATAGACTCTATGATGCACAAGTACTATGATATCATATAGTAGTCAATGTTTTTTTGTTGTTTGTTGTTGAGAAAACTAATGGACAGATGCAATTTAAAATTTGGTTGTGCTTTTGTCGCTTGGCAGTCAGCATTGTGTCTTGATATGGAGCAGTAAATGTTCTGGGGGGGAAAACTGCTTTTGAGTCTGCTTGTGTGGGTGCAAAAGGCTTTGTAGCATCTACTTGTTGGCAGTAGTTTAAAGAAGTGCTGGCATAGGTGGGTGCAGTCCTCATGTGTTCCTTACTGGGTCATTCCTGTGATTTTTGTTCATATTCATACTGTTGTAAGGTGATATGAACTACAACTTTTCAGATATAGTTTCAGTGCAGTCAGATTGGGGGCAAAGAGGCGCTGGTTTGTCAGCAGGAGAGAGAAAAGATAATACACAAAAACTTAAAAAAGAAATAATGGGATTTCTCAACAGGTGTCAATCTAGTTTGTGTTGTCCATGAAATATAAGTTACCCAAAAGTGTAAAACATGAGATTAACGTCCCAACACTGTAGTTCTGTGTCTGCAAACTTTAGTTATGATTTAACCCATCTGTACATACTTTCTTTGTCAGTTCTTCTTTGTCCAAGATGCACCGATCCTTACAATAAACAGCTCTTTGTGTCATGATGTCTGGAGGCTGCACTGGATCAATAGGCATGGAGGCTGAGTTGTCAAGTGAATTTGAAGATTTTAATAAAAATGATGAAAATATCAACTTTCAAAAACCATGGGGAGCCAGGGCAGAACAAAAAAATACATATAATCCACAGAGAAAAACCATCAAGGCCCCATTTGTTCCCCCACATGGTGTGAAACAGGGAAGTAATGGAAGAACCAGCAAGGAGTAACAGGAGAAGAGGTGCTTAAGTACTGGGAGATTGAATCCTGAACAAACAGACCTGTGTTAATGAGCTAACAGGCTGCAGGTGTGAGGGGAGAGAGACAGGAAGTGACACAAGGGGTGAAGGAGAGTACATAGTTAACTAGAAAATAAACATAATTAAACTAGAGTAACAAAGAATTACGCTAGATGGTAAATAAACTAGAATGACCAAGGGCTGAACTAAAATAAAAACAAAACCAGACTAATCTAATCAAAGAAAGAGACAGAGGAAAAGAGAATAAACAAACCCAAAACCAACTCAAACAACCTGAGATCACGACACTCCAGTATTAAGCTTTTCTTCTACACGCACATTTCTGTTTGAAAAAGATAGAATTTTTAGTACAGTTGGGAAAAAAAAATGTGTTCAGAATTTGATGATCTCAAATGAGTAAGGAATGAGACTTGAATTGATTAATCTACTTGTGGAACAAATCGTGCCATGAAATGAACCAGAAAGAACGACCGCTCTTTTATAGGGTGTGTGTGTGTGTGTGTGTGTGTGTGTGTGTGTATGTGTGCGCGTTTGGGGCGTGACATTGTCAACAATGAAAAATGAGCAATAGAGCCTGGTTAAAGATGAGGACTGACAGCTGAGATGGAAAAGAAAAGAAAAACAAAACAAAACACCAAATAGCATCGCAAGAAATTCTGTTGTTTTGAAGGTCATATTTTTAATGTGTTTCCTCAAGTAACAATCAGATACGTTGTTATAAAAGTTTGCCTAATATTGAGTTTTCAGAAAACTCCGTAACGATCTGAGCCAGCGTGGCAGAAAAATGTCACATGGATTTGTGTTTTCCCGTTTCTGGGATAAAATTCTCGATCGCTGTTGCAACAATGTGGTCTGAAGATGGGAGCAGTCATCTCTGATCTCAAAATATGAAAAAGAGACTACACTCATTTTCTCAAGCAAAATAGTATAGAAAGACAATGGCAAGTCTAGGTTCCTTTTGAAGTTAAAAGAAAAATGTTGTGCTAAGCAGGCAGTGGCTTGGTCCTGATATAGCACTGCACATGCTTTGGTCTAACGCCCTGCTGTGTATAAGCCAGGATCTAAGTTTTACCAGAAGAACATTATTTTCTAACTCTACTTATAAGTGGTCATAAAGATATAATTGATTATTGAGTTTATTTCCATGCTTAGGGAGAATTTGGTGGTGTTTGTCTCCAGACTGATTAGAACAAGGTATTGCTTGCCATGCCTTTTTCTATTTATCTTCTTGAGAACATCCCCCTGTTTGTGTTTAACCCAGGAGTGCTGTGGACCTCCTGCGGAGGAAATGGAGGGGGGCTGCCATCAGTATGGGAGCGTTTCTGCATACTTGTGTGAGTGTGTGTGTGTGAGAGATAGAGAGAGAAGAGAGTGAGCAGAAGAAGGCGGGAGAGGCCATCTGTGTTAGCAGCCTCATTACTAGGCGTGTCAACCAGGCATGCTCTCTGTCAGCGACAGAGCTCAGACAGACACCAGGAGATAATCAGTAGAAGAAAAGAGGAGGGGGAGGAGCCCCAGGTCTGAAAGAGAAAGGAAGATGTGGTCTTCAAGAGTTGTTAGACATTGGGTGAGGCATTAATGAAGGATAGATGAAGTGGGCAGATGGACGGTCCAGAGGAACCAGGAGGAAGTTTTTAAGAGAGATGATGACATAGAGATAAAACTTGTGGTACGAGTCCAGAATCTAATGAAAGCTTTCCTAACTTCTTTTCTCTGCTCTGGTTTTGTTGCCCGATCATTTTTATTTATTTTTTTTTATTGGTGGTGTTAAATGTTCATTCGAGTTTACTAAATTTCAAGACCAGACATTCCAACTTTGTTAACTGAACAGTGTGGTAGGAAGCTAGACGATCCTTTAACCGTCCTATACGGTCTTAAGAGATGGGGTCATTAAGCTTTTTACTCTGTCACAATGACCCCACATGTGCTTTTACAAGGTTTCTTTGTGTGTGTGGCTTTGGGAACTGACGATCTGACGGGACAAACCCCCGCCGCTCCCCCGCTGTCTGAACACAACATTTGCCATGCATCTCCTGAGCTTTGCACTAACATTGCAGGAGGGATAATCAAAGACTGCCCTGTAGGGTCTCTACTTAATCCAGTGTGCTTCAGTCTTATTGAGTTTACTCTTTCATTTACTGACTATGTGTGTGGGTAGACCTACTTGCACAGCTTATTGGACTTTTTCAGTTGCAAGTAGGTGGGAGGACTTGGTTAGAAAATGTGGGATTTTCCTGAGTTTATCATCGTTTTAACCAGAATAGGTTTTTGATTTGCTTCTGATGCATTGGTATGTTTTTTTTTTTTTTTCAAACTATAAGTGGTTAAAATGTATGTATATGTTTGTGTGTGAAATGAATCTAGATTGTGAATCAACTGGGAAATCAACATTTTATTTGCCAAAACCATGGAACTTACTCATAATATCCACTTCCCTCAGAAGCCTTATTATGCAGCTTTAATAGGCAAAGAATTAGGAAGGTTGGGAAAACGGATTTCCCTGTTGACGTTTATCATATGTTAATACAATCACATCTGCAGAATGATACAATGATTTGTTTTTTTTTGTTTGTTTGTTTGTTTGTTTTTACTTCTATCACAGGATTTGCTTGGCAAAATTGACCTTTCCGTGGATAAAACATCTTAAAGTAACTGCTGCAGGTCATCATAATGTTGATTTACCCAAACTGGGCAGTGAATGGTTTGATGAGACGTCAACATGATGTAAATCCAGCTTAGTTGTGTTAGAGATTTAATTTAAGGTGTGTTAATTTCAGTGTATGTTTCTGAGTTGTGAATTTAAGAACAGTTGAGCATTGGTGACTGAATTTGAATGCATAAAGTAGTTGATGATCCCTTGGACTTTTTCAGCCTCATTTTAACCTTTACAAAAAAAAGAAACAAATCTGGGAGACAGATTGATCGTTATGTCTAAATGCAGAATTCTGTGAACTCTCTTTCTTCCACCTTTGACTTTGTACCGCAATGATTAGTGTAGTGATTGTCTTGCTCCCTTAAGCCCAGTAGTATAAGTTGTAGTTACCAGCATTCAAGCCAAAAGTGAATAAAATTGAACATGCTGCTCATCACAGAAGTTGTATGTTGCACGCTTGCTGCAGAAACAAGTCTTACTGTTTCTCCTTTGCTTGAAGGCAGCAGAAATATCACCAGTGACATTGTGTCAAAGACTTTGATCACACAAACACCAACAGGTGTTTAAATGCTTGGGTATTAGAGGACCTTTTTAACTGCTAAAATTAGCCAGGTGCTAATTTGAACTGACGCTTTACATCTGCTGACAGTTAGGTTGTGGTCAGGATGAAGGATTTGATCATAAATAGTTCAAATGCAGTTAATTATCTTTATTTTAGTTTCAGCGTTTGTCCAATTCCACACTAAAGGACACTGGACAGATGATGTAAACTCATGCAGTTAAACTTCAGCTATTATTCAGAGTTTTTGGAAAGAGAAATAGACCAGCAACATTACAGGCCATTCAGATTACTTGCCCTATGTGTATAAAGGACCCTTATAACATCCTTTTCTTCACTCCAGACCCACTTGGAGTGTTTACTGCCATAAAGTTCAGCAACAGCCATCGGACAACAGCACACGGGTTCAGTTGAAGACCTATTCACAGTTAGCTAAATTCACCTTTCTATTTTAAAGCAGAAAATGTTTCCTATTCTGCTTCCCGTAGAGCTGTTTGGCATTGGGATAGTGTGACTGGTGACCCAGAGATGCCACTCTTTTCTGCAGTTCTATTCCAGGCAGCCATGGAGTTTTGTTTCCCATTCATTGTTCGAAAATAAGTTTGGCACAGTGTTTTTTTTAGCATTTTATATATTGTTTTGACAGGAGATATCGACAAGTTTAAATGAGCGACTATTTTCTTGTGGAAATTTTCTGACTTTTACAGTAAACACACTGGTCATCTAAGTTGCAAGTGTTCGGTTATTTTCCTATTTTGAAGAGGGGACTAGATAAATGGTCCTCTTTGTCAAATCATATTTAGAAAATTGCTTTAAGGGTACTTTTTCATATATTTTAGTAAAACATTGTCTTGGTTTAGTTGTTGATAAACAAAGAATGGAATATATCTTAGAAAACTTAGAAAGCTGCTTGAAATATTGGTTCCTCAAATGACTTCTGAAATTAGATTACCAAAATCTAATATTCAAGTATTTTAATGTAATTAGTGTAAAGTCAATGCAGCTTTTTTAGAGACTTACAAATACAAATTTCTTCTGATTGTAGTTTCAACTTGTCATACATCAACTGTCTTCCATTTCGAAGGGCATTGTTGTAGCCCTTCATTTGTGCTATTGGAAATGTGCCTATTCGCTTCTATCAGTGTGGCAGATTATTGGCTTTATTGCAACACCGCGGTGTTAGTTGACTTGTGGCCTTTTCTGGTGAAACAGTTCATTGTCCTAAAAAGCAAAATCTTTTTTCTTTTTTATTTTTATTTTTTTATAAAATCCGGGTCTGTGCATGTGTGTGTGTGTGCATGTGTGTGTGTGTGTGTGTGTGTGCGTGTGTGTGTGTGTGTGTGTGTGTCCTGGCTGTTTTGTTGTCAGAATAGCATTGATAATGCTGAGGAGAAAATCAATAGTTAATTCTACCAGGGACACAATAGCTGCTCTGCCCAGCTCCATTCCACGATGGGCTTAGACACAGAGAGAAACAGGGCATGAGTTGATGAATTGGTAAGTGCAAGGGTGTGTGTGTGTGTGTGTGTGTGTGTGTGTGTGTGTGCGTGTTCTTGTGGGTGTGTTTTTTTTGCGAGTTCATATAAGGGGGTGTGCATTTGTGCTGTGCAAAAGACTGTTTGCTGTGAGATATGGATTTGCTGGGAACAATATTGAACTTGAAAAATAAATTTAATGAGTGTTTTCAGGTGAAGGTGCAACATCCAGGTAGGTTTAATTAGATTCCACATTTAGGATACATATGGCTTATAAATTATTCCATGTGTTTGCATAGCGTTTATAAAGAAACAGAAGGTAAATAAATTGTAATGTTTATCCAGCAAAACCTGCCACCTTCACTGAAAAATAGGCCTTTTACGAAGTCACCCCATGTTATGGTTCTCCAACCTGTAGTTGACATTGCAGAAATAGATAAAATTACCCATCTTCACTCTGAATCACTGCAGCAGGGGACTGTGATGGTTTTGTTCCTCTGACCTTTTCAAATTTTCTCGCAGCTGTGTTCCTAAATTACTCTGCAGCAGCAATTTACTTTTAGTTTACTTGGCGGCATACTTTGAAAAGTAAAGCACAAATAATAAAGAAACTTCTTGGAACTTTTAAGGCCGAATGCCTTTGCAAACAGTTCAAACTCGCCGAGCTTGTTCAGAAACCAATCAGACGGAAAATTTTGCAGCACTTTCTTTTCCGAAGGCAGTCGTTGTCCATTTCACTTTTAGCTTCAGATCACCGTCCACAGCAACGTGGCAACTGTCTGAGTAAAGTTTGACAGATGATTAACTGTCACATGGTTGCAGGACATTCGTTTTCAAGACGCACCAAGTTGAGCTCCTGTGAAAAAACCTCCTCATGATGTTTTGTCATATGTGTGGTTTACAGCAGTGTAGTAAACACAGCAATCATGGGAGACACAACTGTTGAGGAGGAAATAAATATTAACGTTCGTCGGTGGGACGTTTGTCTGCTGTAGTGGGCCAGAACTGAAAACGGGGGAGTTTAGTGTTTTTGACATACTTCCTCAGAAAATTGTTCCTAAATGACTATCCATTCTGACTGAAAAACTGACTGCTGGGAAGTCTGATTGTAGTTTCACATTGGAGAAAATTTTTGAAACGTTCCCCGGCTGAAAAGTTTACCAGGGGAAGCAGTGGAAGACATGAAGTTGAGAACAAAATGACGCAGTTTTTGTCACAACTTTGGGACGACCAGACAAGTAAGGCTGAACCATCTGTCACTTGAACGTCTGCTTTGTCTGATAATTATTTTTATTCTTTTTCATTTGAGTTGTTCTCGTCAGGGAAAATATCCTTCTGAATGTAGAAGTGTGTACAATTACTGAAATGTCCTTCAAACTGGAACCTTTTTGTGTTAATCACTTTTATGTAATTTGTAAGAAGCAGTCGCTACATTTCCTTATCCTTGCAGACTCTTTGTTCGCATCTTTTGTATTACAACAAAATCCGCTCCTCCCAGAAAAAAAACAATATTTAGCAGATGTTGGTTGTTAAGTCTGTTTGCAGAAGCTGAACAGATCTACTCTCAAAATCCCATCAAGCCCAGCAGACTAGAGGTATTTTAAATATTCATATGCCTACAAAGGAAGGAAGGTTTGTTAGACCGACGGACGGATCTTTCTGTCGGCTGTGGGATTTGATGCCGTGAACTCGCTGCTGCGGTGCGGTATGCCTGACATACAGATGTGCCGCTGAGAAAACAGACACCGCTGACCCTTACACACATAAACACACAAACGTCTGCAGCTGCAAAGAGTTTGGAGTGACCTCCGCCTCTTCATCTTTCTATGCCATCCTCTCATCTAACCCCCCTGTCTGATCTTTTGGGGTGCTTATATTTTCCCAGAGGGCTTCCTGTGGTAACACATGGTGTCAATAATGAGCCCCCCTACAAAGACGCACGCAGACATACAGATACCCCTCCTCTGCATCCTCCAAATCCTTTTTTTTTCCTCCTCTCATGTCTGACTCTTTCTTTCCTATCACTCGTCTCTTGTTTTTTCCTCTTCTCCCCTTTCATTCCTTGGCCTCCCGTTTGCTCTCATTTTCCACTTCTCATTTATTCCCCTCAATTTCCTCCATGTTTTCTTCTTTTCCTCCCCCTCCCTTTTTGCGCCAAAAACATGCTAAATATTGAATCAGACGAAAACAACTGGCAGATGAAATTGTGATCGGCATAAATATTTTTATTTTCTTTAAAAGTGCACTAACTCTAAAAGCATGCAGCACTTGTATGCACTTTCCTCCTCCCTCCTGCCCCTCTTCTCCACCACCCCTTCACTGTCTCCTTTTCATCCTGTGTAGGAGTACCGCTGACAACCTCTGCGGCCATAGCCGAGCTCCGTGCCTAGCCTGGGATTGTTTGCCTTGCTCCGTCTTCCCCGTCAGTTCTGGAGGTCCTATTGTTTTGTTCTTACTTAAATCACTTCAGTTCAAAACCTCTGTTTATCCACAGTGAGCACACTGAGAGCAAAGCTGTCTTTTACAGGAGAAATCTGTCTGACACAGACAATTCAAAGGGAGCCATACAGCAAGACAAACACCCCCCAGCTTTACCTTTTTATTTTTTTTTATTTTGTTTTTCTATTTGTTGGATTTAGTTTGGACTAACTTCTTTTTCTGGGCTCGAGAAAGTCAGAAGTTTGGGGGATAAAGTGTAGTTTTGAGCTTCCATTGTGAGCTGAGTTGATAAAGCGTAGATACAAACTGGCTTAATGGGAAGACGTAAGCCTGATGAGTAGGAACAAATCTTCCATTGAGGAGGAATTCTGACCCACTCCTCCTTGCAGAATTGTTTTAAATGTATTCATAACGAAGGGCATAAATAGCTGGTTTTGGTCACACCACACCACAGTTGTAGCTTGAATTTTCTCATGCTATATGTGTTCATTTCTGGAGTGTAATTAGAAATTATTCACCGTTTTTTGAGCCCGCGTAATTTGAGCCAGTCGTAGATGTCGAATGAAAGTAGTCTGCCTTGGGCAGGCATAAGGTTCTCGTGATTGCTGAGATATTTATCTTGAAAGATAAACGAGACAAGTTCAGACCTGTTTCAGGCAAGTTAATAGCTCTCATAAGTTTTATACAAGTTTCCAGCCAGTTAAGATGTGGTTTATGATCTTAATTAAAAGGTAGTAGTCAATTTCCAGACGTAGAAAAGCTGCCTTTTGCTATAAACCACCTAACATTAATGACTAACCAATGCTAGCCTTGATAAACTTTCATATATATAGTCTTATTTCTGTTGGCTACTGAAGCTTAAGAAACTAAACTTTAAGGGGTTATAGTTAACTTTTATTTGATTGGTTTATTATGGCTAGAGGAATAAAAAATAATTTCAGTTGTAATATTTTCTGTTTGATTAAACTGTGACTGAATCATTTTCAAGGCACATCTCTGTAACAGATTATACCCTCAGACATAATTAAAAAAGTGACTCAACCAGACTTTCACCAACATCTCACAATTTTATGGACTGCCTTCCAAGACAGACATTCTTCTGCGCTTGTTTGCATGTCTGCTGTGGGCCACTGTGTTGTAAGAAAGTTTAAGCTGCGGTTTGTTCTTAGATCTGGGTTTCCTCCAAGTCTGTGAAGTCACGTATTGATACCGGCTGGCGTTAAACACCGCTGGAAATGATCATTTCCAACATCCGTGTTCAGCACATGGTTTCAGTAAGCTTTAAACAATATGAGTTTGTGTCCAACAAACAGATATGATAGATTAGAAGGATGCCTTTGGGTATTTTTTTTGAAGCATTTGTTGTTTCTTTCTGTGTGCACAGCTGCAATTATTTAGTGTCCTGACCTTTAGTACTAGGCAGCCTCTAACCTGTCACATTTGTGAACTTTGACCTAGCAAAGGTCACGTTAGACTGCCTTGTGGTGTTGAGATTACAGCCAGCTATCTAGCTCAGGCCAGCCCCGAAATTAACTTCAATTGTTCTCAAGATATATCTTAAGGTTTGGTTTAAAAAATGCAGAAAATACTTTTTCGTCTAAACAATGAGAAAATGATTGAAAACCGATGTATAATGACTAATTGGAGTTGAAAAGCTGTTTGAATTGGTCAAATTGTTTAGGATAAATTTGGACAGAACAAAAAAGGAATCATGATCTAAAACAGCTATAAAAATAAAACTGTTGGTAACCGTTTGGTGTTTGAGCATTGAGCTTTAGTTTGACAAAACTAGAACTACTTTCTAGAGCATTTAAAAAAAACATTCTTAAAGGTATCGGCCACTTTATTTCCAAACTAAGCCTGGGATGTAGGAAAAAACTGAAATATAAAACTCTACACTGCTCAAACGGTGAAAGCAGCTTCAAATTAAGGCTTAAGGAACTCCGCACAGGTTATTTATGTTTGCAGAGATGCAGAGGTTATGCAGAAACGTGTGCATCTTTCCAAGACAGTG
Organism: Poecilia latipinna; assembly: GCF_001443285.1. Lineage (NCBI taxonomy): Eukaryota > Metazoa > Chordata > Actinopteri > Cyprinodontiformes > Poeciliidae > Poecilia > Poecilia latipinna. The sequence continues at coordinate 231,643 of NW_015112677.1, read as the reverse complement.
GAGAATTTACTTTTTATATTTCCAGGGGCAGCACAGATCTGGACAAAACCAGGTTTGAAAAAACTGCAATCATTGGACCTCTGACCTCTTGCTCAGGTCAGAGGTCCAAAGATAAGTTGGAATTAGCTTGTACCTAATATGAAAACATTTTCTCATCGGTAGCTTCAAATGATATTTAGATCTATGCAGTCGACTTGACTGACAGTACATTAAATAGAAGAATATAAAAAAAATAAAATTGTTCTTCAAAAACCCAGCAAATGCCATTTCTGTCCTTATTGACCGATCTGTATTCGGTGCACATGGTCTGGGCAGCACAGCTCCAAGATAGAGGCGCACACACACACGCACACACACACCAAGAGGCAGCAAACAGAAAGGCCATTATTTTGGGGCTGAATGTTTGTGTGATTGAGCTGATAAAGCGTCAGAGGAATAAGAGTCTATTAGGCTGGCCTGGTTAGCTATGGATTTAACATTTATACGCACCTCTGTCACCGTGTGTGTGTGTGTGTGTGTGTGTGTGTGTGTGTGTGTGTG
>NW_015112677.1:226203-227305 GCF_001443285.1 Poecilia latipinna | reverse complement strand
GTGTGTGTGTGTGTGTGTGTGTGTGTGTGTGTGTGTGTGCGTGTGTGTGTGTGTGTGTGTGTGTGTGTGTGTGTGTGTGTGTATGGGTGCGCATGAATGTGTCGACATGAAACCTTTGCAGTCCTGTAATAATAGACTAACAACACCAGGGGAACTTGAGGTGCTGGCATGTGATTGGGCAAGACTAAAACGGACAGAATTATTTCAGTCTAATTTCCTGTTCATTTTGGCCCAGAAGTAGCAGAGTAGTTCCTCATAATGGCTGGAGTTATTTAACGCTTGTACAAAGTGTAAAATCAAGTAATGAAATACCCAGACTGACAGAGATTCTGATTGATAAATCTTGTGTGTGTAACTGCTAAGTAGAGTTCTCTTCTTCTCTTTGTTCACTTGAGTTATTTCATCCAGAACGCATATCTGGAAAATTTGGCTTGTTGAATATACTTTAAATCAGGCGTCTGAAATTCTAGTCCTCAAACAGTTGACTTGCGTCCTCAGTGTGTGGTCACCTTCTCCAGAGTCCTGCTAATTGCTCGCTTATTTGGCTCAGGTGTGTTGAAGCAGAGACACACCATACATGCCCTGTGTGTGTGTGTGACAAAAACGCTGCATTAATGGGGCACCACTTTCCACATGCTTGCCATTTCCCTAACACGGTTTTGTGTGCTGCAAATGTGGAATTTCCCTCATTTTTCTCAGTTTCCGAGTGTAAGAATTGCACTGTGCTTTGTTTTACTTTGACTTTTTCACTTCTCCACTTGCTCTGACTGGATGAGTGTTGCAGATACTGTTTACCGTCAGAAATTCATACAAGGATGTTTACACCATGGGCAGTTGGGTGCCAGGCAGGAGGGAATGACACTCACTTAAAAAGTCCTTTGCAGTACTGCTCCCACTCTTGGCACCCCTCAGACTTTAGCATGATTTTTTTTTTTTTTTTTTTTTTTTTTGTTTAAACCTCTCGCCCTTTTTTTTTTTGTGTCTCTTTTTTTTAAAATTTTTTTTTTTTTTCTCCTTTTTTTTGTTTAAACCTCTCGCCCTTTTTTTTTTTGTGTCTCTTTTTTTTAAAATTTTTTTTTTTTTTCTCCTTTTTTTTGTTTAA
>NW_015112677.1:189847-223208 GCF_001443285.1 Poecilia latipinna | reverse complement strand
AAGACCCCCCCTTAAAAAATCCTTTTCAGTACCGCTCCCCCCCTTGGCCCCCCCCCGCCTTTAGCATGATTTTTTTTTTTTTTTTTTTTTTTTGGCTATAGCCTTCGGCACATTTTTAGATGCTGACTCTATTTTTGAAATATTTAATTTGTCATCTGCATATGTGCAGCAGTTTTTGAATCTTGGTTAAAGGATTCTAGATGCAAGTTGTCATGTATCAGTTGCTCATCATGGATGGACTCACTGCTACATGTGCACATCACAGTGTTAAATCTCTACATGCTACTGCTTTGCTTTTTTTACCCTAAGACATCAAAAACATTAATATTAAGCCTTCAATCAGCTGTAGCCAACAACAACAAGAAAGTCCAAGAGCAAGTAGCTCCAATGTTATCAGCTGCACTGGCATGTCTAGTGCTGAGGCTGTGTGCAAGTCGGAGCACAGGATGGTTGTGAGTCATCTAAAATGTCTCCACTCCAAGTTCTCTTGGGCCATAAAAGTAGAAACGAGCTACTCCTTCAGGCAGCTTCTCCTTCAACATTTTCACTTAATAAGTTAGCAAAATTCTCATCAAAGGTGAAAACATAAAAAAAATAAAAATAAAACCCAGGTTGGTCAAATAAAATAGTTGACAGAAAATAGTCGTACTTTCACACATCTGCATTTGCATAAATTGTACAAAAACCCATATTGGTAAAAAAAAAAAAAAAAAAAAAAGTTCAGTGTATGTTTGTCACTCCTAATATTCGACTATTGGGAAAACGTCCTAAACCAGAAACAAGTGTCACATTCTCAAATGCAATGGAGAGTTGTTTTTTCCATAAACGTTTTCTCTATTGAGGCCGAAACATTCCTCTTTTTAAGATCTTTGGGATTTATACTTTGTTTGTTCTGCTGACCTCGTTCGGCCCCACAGAAGAAAGCCGACCTAAGCATTCAGCTGCGCCCGAGGCTTGTTCTGGCAGTAGGTGGGAGGTCTGTCAGCGCAGTTATTCCTACAGGAGCCCATCGCCATCTTCTTGCTACTCAATTGACTCATTGTCTTTGTTGTATAGGGAACTTCTAACAAAGACATTGTTCATTTGAAATACATGAAATTTAAAAAGAGATTTCCTTGCTCTTTTATTGATGCCAGTTAATTGGATTTGAAAATTGAAGTTTGCTCATTTTTATTTACAAGTACACGCTTGCTGTTTTGTTAAACTGTAAGCAATACATCACTCTGTAGGCAAGTGATTTTTTTTTTTTTAAAAAGCTGCACATGTGTGACCAGATGTTGGTTGCATAACTTCCCTTCTGACCTTCAGATTAACAGCCTGTGGTGTTACAAAAAAGTATTGACGATAAAATAGAAACTTCCTATATGAAATCTTTTCCAATCTTCTCCAATGGCCTAAATAAATAGACTTCTAAATAAATGTAATTAGGAGATTTGATTTCATGCATTAAAAACAAATCGGCAGAAAATGCATTTGTAAGGATATCTAGAGCTTTCGAGACCTTAATATTATCTTCAGGACCATTATGAGTATGAACACAGTCAGTTATAAAAATAGTTTGAAATAATTTTGTGACTTGCTTATTGAGCAATGTAGATAGGACAGGCAGCTACATGTTGAATATCTTTGAGTTAAGGAAGCAGAGCCAACATACTTATATATGTGTGTGTTATTTTACAGAATTTTACAACGTCTTAATTTTTTAAGTGTATGTACGCCTTTAATTTTACGGAACCATCAGAATGGGACTCGGTATGACAAATGGCTATTTATAAAGGAATCTCATCAATGTCTGGGACAAACAATCCCAATTGAAGTGTCTTTATGTAATAAATTTGTACAAACATGATCTATTTAAACTAAATTCGATTTTTAGATGTATTTTAGTTGCCACATTCCATCGGGTCTGTAACAAATTCCTGACAATTCGAACCAGATTGGTGTATTTAAACAATCTCCTTCGCCTCTGAGGTGCAGCCATCATCACTTTGGATGTTGTGACTTTTCTCAGTCTGACACAGTTACTTTTATCACTCCTTTCCCATGTGCCTCCAATTCTTTTCCTCCCATAAAATTGAGTATTCCTAATGCATAAAATGATCCATCTGTTTCACTGCAGACACGCCTATGTTGTGTTTGTCATATTATCAGCAGCTGTTCACTGACTCAAAGCAATGGGAAAACTTTGAAGCTATGTTCTCGCAGGCATATTTTCTTTTAGAACTTTGTGTATTCTTTTTTCTAGCAGCTTATTCACAGCTAATATTTCCTTTTCAAGCGACTCAAGACTTTTTGTGATTTGAATTGCATGATTGCATGATACTGACATCAAGACCTTCCTAGGGCTTGATGTCAGAAGACCAGAGAATAATTCACAAACTGAATTATTCACATTCAGTTTGTCACAAATATATTGTGTTGACAATATATTTGTGACATATTGTGCAGCCCTATTTAAAAAAAATGCAGCAAATGCTGTCTCACAATTTGAATTTTGATATGATGTACATTCATTTATAGTTAATTCTGGATTAATTTAATTAAAAAAGGAAAAAAGTTGTACTTTGTCTAAGAAAGTCTGGTGTTGCATGTGGCTTTCATATAAAAAGAAGTGATATAAAAATAGTTTGGAATGTCAGGAAAAGATTTTTTTCAGACTGATCTAAAGTTTTGAGAAAGATGGTTTGTTGGGGGTGAAGTAACACCTTTTTTTAGATTGCATAATAGAAATTAGCTGCAGGTCAAATGTAGATGAGGAGAAGACCAGAGAATTTCAAATACTACATACACAAACTAACTTAAACCAAAGCAAAAAAAAACCTCTCCAGGCAATTTTTTTGTTTGTTTGTTTCTATAGCAGTGCATTTCTCCATAGTCCTCTGCTGATGTCCATACTTTTTTTTTTTTTTGAGTCTATTTGATGACTCAGCAGACCTGTACACTAGTGGCAAGCTTACACTAGTACACAGCACTGATGATGCATAGAGAAGTCAGAGCTCTAACAATGTGCGGAATCAGCCTTTAACGTGGTAATGTGTCATTTAGGGCCCATTCATTTAGCTAACAACTTGCTTCCTTTTGAAACCTATTAGCAGCGATGGTAAATAGCGTCTCCAGTTTCCACTCACAGCTGATCTAGTGCTTGTTTTTCCCTTCAGCTCCAGTGTTCTTGACTTGTTAGTTTCTCATTTCCCAAACTCTCCCCGTCTTTTGTCTCGCATGCCTTCTCTCTACCACTAATTCCACAATTCTGCCTCATTTTTTGATTTATTTTCTCAATGATGTTACCCTTTGTCCACTTGTTTTGTCTTTGTTTTTTCTTTTTTCCCCCATCCACTCCACACTTCTGCACTTAGCGGCCCATTCATAACCTGTAGCCATTATCCACCAAGCTATTAGGTTTGCTAACAGCCAGATCCATTGGGTGAAAATCAATGTCTATCCAGGGAGCAGTTTGTCTGTAGTGCCACTGTAACAAACGTTGCATACCCCAACACCCACCCAGTGCTTTCCCACTCTCTTTCATTCACTCTAACGTTACTGCACACATACAGACTCAAACGAATATTGTAAGCATGTGTAACGGATTCTTTGGTCAACCATGCATCTAAACTCAGTAGCATTGTATTCGATGCTGTATTGTATTCAGTCAACCACATATTAGTGTTATTTGAGACCCCTTGTCGTAATAGGCAAATTTATGTTCTTGCTGTTGTTCTAAACCTCCGAACACACTCACCGAACCTGACAGTTTTGGAAAAGGCTAAGAGTGAGTTTGCTGATTTGCTCTGGAAAACAAACATCATCACTGAAATTCCCAATCTCATTAAACTTAAGACGATTGTAAAGCGCTGTAGACATGGATACACACTCTATTGGTGCCCATTTTGTTTTTTTAAAGGATTCCGTGTTTCTGCTCCTCCTAATCTAACCTGAACGTTTCCAGTGCCGGAGCTGTTAGCAGTAGCCAGGGGTCAGCTAATAGCAGACGCGAATTCATTAGCTCTTGTTAAAAGTGATGAGGCAGCAACGTGCTGTTCAGATTCAGTTATATCCATAGCATTGTTTTTAAGATCTGTTTGTTCCCTGAAGGGAACAAAAAAAACAACACTTTTAAGACTGACAAATAATAGGAGAAATTCAAATGGGTGTTGTTTCAAACAACAGCAGATTTGATCTGATAGTTTTGCACATATAGACTGAGAATTTGAGCTCGCTCTTCTTTTCCAACTGATTCAGCTCAAACTTAGTCATATTGTGGCCATTTTTCCAATCAGCTTCCACCTTTTCTATCCTCACTTCAAATGTATTTAAACAACTTCATGCTTTTGCAAGGTGCCACAGATTTTGTCGATTAGAATGAAACAAATTAACCTGATGAATTTTGTTTTTGGCCCATTTACTTTGCAGAACTCCCTTTGTTGTACACTTTTCCACAATCAAGCCTCAACATGTGTTTTCCATTTTTATTGGCCGGCCGTGATGCTATCCCCATTGACTTTCAGCTTGCTGGCTTAAAAAAAGTTTTGAAATAATCTAAATTGCTGCAAACAGAAAAACTAAAAGCTGAGACTTTTGGTCTCATCAGGCCCTTTCTAAAGCTTTGCTACCCACAAGAACTGATTCTTACCCAGATAAAGAAACTGTTCCTCAATAGAAACAATGGAAATGATGTTTAGGAAATATTCCACGTGATTAGTGTGAGTTCCTTTAGGACATATTTCGTTGATTGCTCCCTACGGACCCACCCACCCACTCACCTTGGATTGTGTGCGATTTCCTGTCTCGCCCAGTGGCACTCATCAGTCAGCCGAATGGATGGAGAGGCACAGGAGAAGAGGAGAAATGAGGGCTGAAATCTTGAGGAAAATCGGAAAACCAAGGGAAAAGTAAAAGAATAAGAGGGGTGCTCGGACAGAGATGAGCAACATTAACGCTGTGGAGCATGTTCAGCTTGATCTCCGCAGCAACCGTCTCTTCCTAGAAGCTCATGCTCATCCATCTGGATTTCCAATTACCCACAATCCCTTGTGACCCCACTGGTCGCTTCTAGAAAATGTTATTTCCTGGCCAGACAAATAGAAAACACGGGGAAGATGAGAAGCTCAGCACACTGGGGCAGAGTACATCTACATAGAAAGACACACTAGAATGCACATTGACTTAAATACAGCATATTCTCCATTCGCTGCATATATTTTAAATCTGAAGGTACCTGAAAAATAGTTCAAATCTATGCTTGGAAAAAATTCGTCTATTTGGTGTTACAAAAAACCCTTTAAATGTTTATTTAATCTGATTTAATTTTATTCCTAAAACCGTTTTAGTATAAATACTGTTTTATATCTTCATTTTAAAATGTCCATCTTCAATTAAGTAGTATTTTACATATATCTTATGAATTGTATACCTGTACTTAATCAAATAAAATTTTACATTTTGGTCATATTATCGTAATATGGAAGTAATTTACTGTTATCAACATACTTTAGCTGTTTACAGAGATTTTCTTTGATGTTTGTATCTTTGTTTGTCTTACAACACTAAGGAAAAAGCAAGACCAAAAAGTATATATTTCTGTGTTAAAAAGGACTCAGCATAAGCTCTTTGTTGTAGTTGTTGGGGCTCATCTTCAACTCTGGCTAAATGTTCCTGGATCATCAGTACGTTTTAAGTTTGCTGAGATCCATCTCTAGGTTCTACTTCAGGAATTATTACATTTTTTCAGGAAACCGGCTTCCTCCCACAGTCCAAAAACATGACTGTCTGTTTTTTTTTTTTTTTCAAATTCTCCTTAGGTGTGTGTGTGTGTGTGTGTGTGTGTGTGTGTGTGTGTGTGTGTGTGTGTGTGTGTGTGTGTGTGTGTGCATGGTTGTTTGTCCTGTCTGTCTCTGTGTTTTGTCCCTGTGTGAATTTAACAGTGTAATTTGGCTTTTTATCTGCTGTTTTTTGGAGTAATTGCTTCTCTTTTGTGTTTAAACTTGCATGTAACTGTTTAGACAGATGAATTTGGTGCCTGAGGCCATCTGCAAATTGTGCACAAGAATGAACTGGTCCACAGTTCTCTTCCTGATGTCTTGACTCATTTATTTGGATTCCCCCGTGATGTCACACATGGATGCAGTGGGTTTAAAGTCTTGCCTTAAAATACATTCACAGGTGGGCTTAATTTAATTCATATGCAATGCATTAAGACGTAAAAGGCTTACATAAAAACCTTCATTTTGAGAACTCCATAGCGGATGCTTTTTTATGACATAATTCATTGAAAAGAGACTTAATTCTGGTGACTATAGTTGTAATATGACGCCGTGGTTGTTCCATTTTCCTCTCTCCACATCAGAATCACAGATCTTCAGCCAGACTAACCGGAGGCTCTTTTCCCCAGTTGCTCAGTTGGCCAGTGAACATGCTCTGTGAAGAGTTCATGTTTTTCTCCGGTTTAAAAATCGCTGTGCCACTGTGCTTTTGGTGGTTATTAGTTGAGCATTTTTCCCTTTAAAGGTTTTTTGAACTCAAGTCCCTCAAAGCTGTCACTTCAGCCGAGAGACAATTTATTAAACTTCACAGATTGGCTTTGCATGTTTTCGCTTTTCAAAAGCACCACTGGCCATGAAACCGTGTTTGACATTCATTTTTTCACACCTTTCAGTTTTATTTTTGTTTTTTTTTAAATAACAGCATGTGAAATAATCAAGCGTCTGAAAGATTTTGTCAGTATTGTCCTGCTTTTTTTTTTTAAAACTCTGCAAGTTTGAGAAAGTTTTTTTGTCTAACCAGCTGGAACTACAAAATGTCTAAATAAGAACATCTAACAAATTGAAATATTTAGTTTTTTTTTCTCCCCTCCTCTGTGGTCATGTTAGAATTTTAATTTCTAAAAGGTCGAGCAGTGTCAACGTTTAAGCTTTACAAGCTCTGAAAGTCTGCGCCCACACGCCTCTCTCTGAGTAGCATTTCAACTTAAAGAGTAGGAGCAATCAGCAGTTTTAAGTGTGACAAATGCAAATCAAAATATAAAAATTTTTACTCTCCCAAGAGAGTAATTCCATTCTGTTCTGTTCGCACGTTATTTGGAGGTTGTTGGAGAATATAGCGCTTGTAGCCGTGGGAAGATTAGATCGTTTGTGGGATCAGAGGTCAAGTTGCTCTCTCCTGTAAATCTACTCACTGGCATGTTTTCATTACGCGCACCAACATCTCCACTTTATTCCCCTGAGAGTGTGTAGCTGTGTGTGCGCGCGAGCTGGCCTTGGCTGCAGGTCGGAGTGTAAGCACATACTAAGGCTATCGCCAATGGCGCCGTCTTAAATCATACACAACCCACAAGCGTACACATTTATTCGTCCGAGGTGCTTGGGGATGATTTAACTAAGCTCTCATCACTGCCTCATCAGGTATGGATTGGGTGTGAGTGTGTGAGGGAGAGAGCAGTCGGACCATCAGAGGATAGATTTACTGCCGACTGATCTGAGCGCAGCTAAATCACTTCAAACACTTATCTTGGAGTTATTGCACATAAACATTCCCCCCCACCTGTCTCTGCTTTTTTCTTTTTACATTTTTGCAGCTTTTTATTTTTTGCTAAACTTGACAATTTCTAGATTGATTTTTTATTTATATTTTTTTGTTCCAACTGTAATTTTCACAGTAAAATATATTTAATACAATGATTTTGGTAAAAAGAAAAAAAGTACATAAATTGAAAACAAGATGTATCTTGTCTAATATATGATGTATATATACATAAATTATCCCCCCCCCAGCCCCTGTTTGCATAAATCTGGTTTCATTCAGACATGCAGCTTTTATGGACCCAGTCAGTCCTTCCTGCAGATTGACCGACACACAAGAACAGGTTGACTGCTGGCTACAGAAACTGGCAGGGAAATGTTTCCTCTAATTTCGTTGGATACTCCTATTCTACAAATAGGAGGTTTGTAGAAAAAAAAGTGTTTTTTCAGTATCCCTAATTAAAAAAGCTGCATTCATTACCCCAGCTGGGAGAGACATAACAGCTGAAGAATGGCCCTTGTTGCTTTTCAGTTCTGGGTCTTCTATTGCTAACCAGTTACAATAGAGAATTATAGTCACTTTATTTTTCCTCAGTCCATTTTCTTTTACCTGCAGAAAGAACTGATGATGGCTTTCATAATCGGTTCAGAATAACTAAAAATATGAGTACTGGAACAAATTAGGGGCGTTGCATTTAGTGAAACTACAATGACACAAAACTGAGTGTGATTTAAAACGATTGCTGCATCGCCCGTCATCGCAGTTAGGAAAGTGGGATCCGGTGTGTCAAAGAACGGAGATTTTTATTGTGTCAGAGTCATTTTGCCTCCCATGTTGTTTTTATGTGTCCATTTAGGGCTTCAAAACGAACTTAATTACTACTAGCAAAACCAGATGCACCCCTGAGAGATAAACACCCTCCCCAGTTTGGAGCACATTAGTGACTTTAGCCTCCAGTTGACATGTCTAGGCCCCTGTTTGTGTTTGTTTGTGTCTAAGTAGGGTATTAACTGTCTAAAAGTTAGCCAATTTCCTGTTTAGTCTGAGACTGAGTGTGTCTGGAAGACGAGTGTACAGATCAGGCATTAACACACACTATGTGTTTGATGTGTCTCGCAGTTCCAGACATTTGGGAAAGAACAACATTAGGTTCTCTGATTTCCTTCCAATGAGTTCATATCCAGCAAGAAAAATCTTTATTCTGTACTCAAAGTGTACTTTTCTTAAATTTTGTATAATCAGATTAATAAACATCTAAACAAAAGAACAAACTTGCACAGTCATACTGCAAAGGTGTGTAATGACAGAAAATGGTTTTGTTTTCTTGAAATCATTAAGACTCTTAAGTGAGATTAATAATGTGATTTCACTCTAAGACTTTGTGGTTCTCTTTCCTTCGCCTTTTTAAGCAGTTTCTGACTCTATTTTCTTTTTTTTCTCTTTTTTTTTTTTTTTTTTACAAATGTTTGCATTTAATTTAGAACTTCGTTGCTGCGAGTAACCCACACAGAATAAGACACACTCCCAGGACAGGAAGTCTTGGTGAGAGCAGGATGTTGATTTAGTTTTCATGACAACTTCCCATGAATACCCCAGAGGTTGACAAAATAGCGGTCAGAAGATGTAAAGAGAGAGATGGATAAAAAAACAAAGATTTATATTCATGTTCAGTTTTTTTTAACGTCTGAAGAAACAAAACCAAGAAAGAATGTTTATCCTCTGCCGTCTGAAGAGGGATCACAAGGAAGAAACAGGCACAGAAAGTTCAAAATCTTAAATGCGAAGTTCAGTGGATGTCGTGTTTCTGTGTTATCTCTGTTGGAAAGGCAATGACCTTTTCAGTGAGTAATTACAGTACAGCACAAGAGCAAATCTTGAGTGGCTCTTCTTTTACATTTTACTTTTTAATGAGCCAATCTTTCTTGTAGTTTAAAAAAAAAAAAGATTATCTTCGGCAGTGGGTCTCCCAGCTTCTTTGTTGTCTTTTATTATTTTTATTTGGATATTTTTAGATTTTGCTTTTTCTCTCCCAACTCAACTAAGATCTATAAACTCTTAAAGCATAAAACAGGACTAAACCCAAGCGATTAAGTTTTGTGTGAAACATTGACAGTGTTGTTGGAGCAATAACTTTATAATCAGAAGATTAATTGAACATTTCCTAAAATCAAATAATATTACAATAAACTCTGGCTCCTTAAAATCAATAAATAGTAAAATATTGGATGGTTAATAAATGGTTTGCACTAAGAGTGAAAGGTTTGTCACGTTCACTGTGTTGGAGTAATAATGCCTCAAGAAAAGGGCTGAAAACAAGAATCTGGTTATGGATCAAAGCTGACAAAAGCTGTTTAAAAATTCAAACCAAAAGCAAAATATATATATAATATATAAAGTATAGAATAATTAGGGATATAACATGACTTTGAAAGTACAAGTGTAATTATTGTAGCATCACTCATAATGAAGCTTCATGGCCAACAGTATGATTGTGGTTATGAATAGATATCAATCTAATTTTGCAACACATCATTTCAACAAGGCAATTTTCTCTGCCTGATTTTAAGAGGAAGCTGGACATCTGAAGAGAATAAGACACTTTAAAATATTAGAGCGTAAACATAGCTGCAGTTTACATTTCAAAGACTTGTTGAAGATTTCAGCATGCATAATTTTTATTTTTTTTATGCCCTAGGGTTAACGTTCCATTCCCTGAACTCCAGTAATATGAAGGTAGAAAAGGAGATAGTTTTTACCTTGGCTAACAATGTTGTTTTATGATATTTTTTATAAAGCTAAGTCCATAGGAAGTTGGTGTTTATGTTAGAATATCCGTATTATTCTCTGCCTCTGAGTCTTTGTCTTGAATTCAGATCATCTTCCGAGTGTCTCTGTCCAGGATGTCGCTCTGCATCTGCGTGTTAACGCGCAGTCACACATCAGTATGTTAATACCTGCGTAAAAGGGTTCTGAACGTTTGTGTGTGAGCATTACAGGATTATGGCAGCCTCATCCCTCATTCGTCTCCCGGGCCTGACCCTTTTAAACAGCGCTTTATCTTTCTCTGGGAATCCCTCCATCCATCTCTTGCTCTCCATCAATCTTTTATTTATTTATATTTTTTTCCTTTCATCCATATCTCTCTCTCACAGCCCCAACACTAAGGGAGGAGGGCGAGATGGAAACTTACACAGGGATACAGAGAGAGATGATCTTGTCTTTTTCAACCTTATTTTTATTCCATCAAACACACATCTAGCCTCAAAACTCCACAATAACACATCCATCACACATGCAACACACACACGCGCGCGCGCGCACGCTCACACACAGAGCAAAGAACGCCCTGCGTATCATCTTCTACCATGATGGAAAAAGTAAATAAAATTCAGCTCATAATGAAATAAGAAATCTTTATAGGATGAAACAGAATATGCTGCCGCTTCGAGTTTGTGGAAATGTGAAGAGTTTGTCCTGGTCACTGGACGTGTTAATAAATTACTGTTTTCAATGAGATAAAGATAAGTAATCAAAATCTGATGCTTAGGATGATTCAGTGATCCTGTGTTTTCTGTTACCTGTGATAAACACATGGACTGAATGTTGCTGAATGGTGCGTCCTGGCACTTGTTCTTGAACATGAGAGCATCTCCTTGTGCTTCACCCCCTAACCAATCAAAATGCAGGAAATATTTTAAATCTGGTATAGTGCAATTAAAAAAAAAACAATGTATTACCGCACATAAAACATGAAATACTCCGTCTACGCTCAGCAGCAAGTCAGGGATGCCAACTCAGCATTGATTACACTTGCATTAAAGGAATAGTAAGTTACTTCAAGGCACAACTGACAGATGGGTTGCATATTTTTATCTGGTTCTCATACACTAATCATAATGTCATGGCTGGCAGTTGTCAGTATTGTTTCTTTCAAAACCCGTCACTGCTGCTTGTATTGTGTGTCTGATTTCGTTGAATAAAAGATAAGGTCTACTCATCCTTAAAACTACCTTTAGATGAAGCGAAACAGAACATTCTTTCATGATTAGTAAGAAGTTCTCTGTGTGGATTTAATTTTTACCTTTAGACAAAGTACTCTAGAAATAAAAGTCTCCTTTAAGCTTTCATATATTAACAGTGTTAGATATTTTTTGGTATTATCATTTTGTTATTACTTTAGTTTATATTCAGTCTAATGTTAATCAGTATTATTGTGATTTTTAGTTTNAAGTNTTCTCTTCCTTATGTGTGTATAAACTGACCTGGAGGTTACAACTGTCTGTTTATCTTCATGTGAGACAGTTAACTCTGTGTTTCCCAGACCTTAAATTCTTCTTGTGTTAGTTTGACCTAGAGCTGAACTGGGCTCAGACCGTAGATCAGATATCACACCTGGCTGGTTTGTTTAGGTTAGAAGTTTTACGACCTTTGTTGTTCTTCCTGACTGCCCCTTTTGGCTGTTCTGCTTTGACAATAAAACAGGGGCTCACGCGGAAGCAGACCAGAACTCTCTGTGAACGGCCTGGAGAGGTCATGGCGAAGAGTTCTCCTTTTGCAAAAGCTTTGTCTATAAAATTCATATACGTTGTCTGTGGTCTTTTTATATAGGTTCAAGAAAAAGTACCTATCAAACAGTTTGTGAGGGAACAGCTGAAAGAAATGATTTCTGATCCAGAATCTGTTTCTTCACTTATCCGGTTTTGTGTCACAGAGATAGCAGGTCCAGCGTAGATTGATAGAAGGATCCCAAGACGTCACCCGATCAAGAGAGATCCCTTCATACCTTAAAAAGCTGAATCGTCATTCTCAGCATGCAGTCAACTTTTGCACTGTCCTGCTAATGACCTAATCATTTGTTTCCCGTGTGTTGTATCAAAAGTTGCACAACATCTGCTCTTGAGGACTGGAGTGTGACAGTCATGCTTTAGTTGGAGTTATTCAAATTATCTCTACAGTAAAGCAGTGTCTGGTGGAAGCTCAGTTCAGATCTTCCTGATCCATGTTGTTTATTATGAGTAAGATTTGAAACATAGAAGAACAGAATAATCCAATAAAGGGAGAGATTTCCCTTTTGTTTCAGGTCTTTCTTCAGTGCCTCAGGCTACATGGAGGCTCTAATTACTGCACAAAACCCCCCACTTCCTCCATGTGTGGTGCCATGCTGACATCACTCCTGAACAAGCCACCCGGCTTTGTAAACTCCTTCACACGCTGCAGACGATCCCCCAAACTGGACGGAGCATTTCACTCTATTCTGCTAGAAAAACCGTGTCCTCAGATTACAGAGGAAATGACTCATCCTTACTGCTGCACTCGGCAGCAAACTGCAAACCTGTAATCTAGATATTTCTGAGAGAATAAATCTTATTCGTTTGTATTGATCAAAATGTTTAATATTGTTAAGAAATATTGCATTTCAAGTTTTATGATCTCATAATTTACCCTCTACATTCCAAAAGAAACTTAAAAATGTTTGGGCTTCCAGCCAACAACCCATTAATTGGACAATGATGTTTGGACAAATCAGTGTCCTGTGCAGCGTAAGTGAAGGTTGGATTTATGTTAGTTGTCTTAAAGCTTTGGTCACCATATAATGACTGAAGTTAGTTTGTGACTTTGAAGGAGAAATGCGTTTTGTCTTTGACTTTACATTTTTGCTCATTGTGCAAACTTTAGGTCAACATTTTATCAAAAATACTCATTATTTCCATTTGTAATAATTGCAAACAATGTTTCAATGGTAACACTTCTCTGAATGTGTCCGTCCAGTTTTCATCATACTTGTAGAGGCTAACAGTATTATAATTTAGATCCTTCATAGCAGTTAAGCCTCTGAGACATCTGCTTAACAGAGCGTACAGATCAAGGGGAAAAAAAGGCCATCAGACAGACCTACAGACAGGTTACCATGGTTATCAGAGCAAAGAGAAGAGAATGGAAGGTGATGAACCTGAGGCGTGCATTGCTGCGTGCGTGCGTGCGTGCGTGCGTGCGTGCGTGCGTGCGTGCGTGCGTGTGTGTGTGACTGCCATAAAGCTGTAGTCAGACAGCCCTTGTGTCCCTCGTCATTCAGCGAATATGAAACATGAATGCTTGTCTTTTCACCACATTTCCCATTTCTCTGTTGTCTTGCCTTGCAAAGAGAAGACAAATGTCATTAGCCTCAATTCAATTCATGCAAATATTTATTTTTTATATATAATTTTGACTTCTCAAAAGTTGTCATCGTACACGTTGCACAGACTTTAGAACCAGCTGGTTTGGGCCCACTGTTCTCAAACTGTAGTAAGAATACCACAGGACATATTTGAGCTGCTGTTGCTGTTGGTAACTAAAAAGTAAAGTAGAATAAAAAAAAAAACCCAAACATCTAATTAGTCTGCCCTTTGCTTCTTCAGAATCGTCTCAAAGAAAGTGCATTGAAGAAGAATTCAGGATATTCCAGTACAAATGAAAGCATGTGACTGTGAACCAGGAACAAACTCCTTTGGTTTTGGTATTTCATACCTCTAACGACAGAACTTCCAACTGTGAAATCTTTTTGTTGAAGTTTGAAGAGGAAATACGATCTTGCCTTCTAACTAAAATAAATAAATAAAAAAACTGTCTCCATAAAAATACATTGATGCCTCAACGTGGTTGAAGTTGATTTTACAAGCTAACCAAGTCTATCTTTCTGTGTCTTTGTTTTGACCAGCCTTGATTAAATATTTAAAAAACAGATAATGGTGGTCTTCCAGTGTTTAGAGAGCTAAATCTGAAAATGTTACTAAACCCAGATCAACTGTGTCTAATATTCAAGTTCTAAAATAATAATGATTTGCAAATTGACATGACCTATAGTCAGATATGCTACTACTAGCAATGTAAGATAATAACCTATATCTCTACATTTTGTATTTTCAAAAACTATAACATGTTTCCCAAATTAAGTTGGATAAAACCTTATGTTTAAGATTTGATGGCATAAAAATTGTCAATAGCTTTCTGCAGAAGCAGGAGAGATGCATCAGTTACTACTGACAGATTAGGAAAATGTAACCATTTGAAAGCCAGTGTAGCTAATAATTAAATCAGACTAGTTGACTCGGTGCATTGAAATGATAATTATTGTTAATGTAGGCCTGCTGTAAGAGGTGGAACCTAGATTATGTGCAAAAAATAATAATAATTGTTATGTAATGTTCTCTTTCTGACTAAGGAAATGTCAAATCTCGACAGGTTATTGTGAAATGGGATACATCTTTAGAGAAAGGCATAATTCAAACATGAGCTTTTATTATTTCCACCTCTTAACACAGCCAAGCAAAAATCATAGCACCATCTTTTGATACGTTGATTTATTTTCCCCAGCCAGTCTGACAGAGCAAGACTAACCAGATTTATTAATAAGCTTAAAATATTAGCTGACTCAAATGAAGGTAACATCATTCTTTTAAGCTTTTGCAGTCTACCACGTGTTTTAGTAAGCAACGTCTTTTCCAGATTTTGAATCAGATCTCAGAATACACAGGATATTGGCTTGATTTCCTGGCACAGTGCTTAGCAGAGCTATAAAAATAAATCCATGGGAGAAAGTATTTTGATCTAGCGTCAAAGTCTCAACTAAAACTGGAGTCTGAATTATCCGTTTGTCCTATGACTAAAAGACAGAATGTCTTTTATTTTCTTTGGGATTAAAAGGCTTAGGTGTGGGAATTTATCTTTAGAAGACATTAATGCAGATTGTTTGGCTCTTAAGAGCTAAAAATTCAGACCTAAACTGTTCAAATACAAAATATGTCAGCATCAGAATGACGTAAAGAGCAGAGCACACTCTTCTCTGACAGGCGTCTGTAGAGGCTTTATAAATATGAGTTTTAAAATGTTGAGGCACCAAAAAGAACAGTCAGAACAGAACAGATAGATGCTGAAAGGTTTGATACAGCATTTAGAAAACAGTTTTTTTGTTGTGGTCATGATCATCAGTGAAAAACTTTTTCTCATCTTGCACCGGTCTTACAATCAGTCTGTCCTGCGTGGTCAAATAAAGGTTAAATAAAATAATAAAAAAAACATTTCATCTTTTTAGATAAGGCCGTGTTTTTTTTGTTGTTCCTAACCTCCCACAAACACTGGAGGTCCACCATAAATATCTTTATTTCTTTTCATAAAGGGATTTCACATGCAGTCAAATGTGATTTGCTTCCTGATGCTTGCTTGTCTTTCTTTGTTAGTCAAACAGATTTAGTTAATTCATACTGAGCCATTTACCAATTTGACCAATTTTACCTAAATATTTTGACATTTCTCAGTGGTTAGTGGTAGTGCTAACATCAAAACCAACATTGTTCTGTCATCATCACCTATTTATGAAAAGTTGTGACACCCAAAATGATCAGATTTAGTGATGATCTCATCAATTCTGGTCTCTGTCTTTGAACACAGTCTAAAATGTATCCAGTCATTGACCATTAATAATGGAATTTGGAAAGGAAAATAAAAGGTTTTGTGAAACATTATCTGTCTGGATACCAATGTTGGACCAACACTGTTGAAAGACTTGGATATGGCCTGTCCGACCGAGTGTGTTCACGATAAGCTGTGGCTAAGCGCGTGAGAATGTGTGTGTGGAAGAGTCTTTTGGTGTCTCAGATGTTCACAGTACATCAGCACTGACATCTGGCCAAACAGCTGGACCCGTCTGCACAAACACACAGACCGTCCGCAGATTGATTCTGTTTTTTTCCTCACTTTAGTTTCCCTGATGTGTAGATATAAGTTACTATGCTTTCCTACACATGCTAATTAGCCATAACAAATCAGTTAGATCCAAAGCAGGAATTTCGTATGCGGTGTAGTACGCGGTTACGTATGTTTCCCAGCTAAGAAATTTGAACCATGTGTATGTTGAGAATTCCAGTAGATTCAGTCGAAGCATTTCAATCTGGATTTTACAATGGGAACCGAACAATGGAGTTCAAAACTCTTCCACATCGTCCATCTGCACCTGGGTGGTGATGATGACTGGTATGTGTAAATAATCATCAGCCGGGGACCTCGGCCTTTTTTCCCACTGGTTACTTGCATTTATTTTTATTTTTTTTCCTGGCTGAACAAAGATGCTGTAGTTCCATACATAAGTTTGAGTCCTCATCTTATTCATTTTGGCATCAGAGATTTGGACAGAAATTACACAGTAATATTTGGAAATAGAAGAAGAACTAAATAGTGAAGGATTGGAACATATTGGGCCATTATATTGTCTTGAGTTTGGAGGGTTTTTTTAAAAAAGGGTTAAATATTTTTGGTAAGTTTAAGGTTAATTGCATTTTGGCTAATTCCTAACAATGGTTTTTACTTATTGCTCTAATGGCACCACTTCAGTTAACCCCTCCTCATGCAGAACATAAAGTGTCTTAAATGTTTTCTCCTTTCTCTCTAGCACCCTAAAATAACCTGCATGCACAAAAGAAGTACTCAACCTGAGCTTTCATCCTTTAAATAAAAAAATAATGATGATTGTGTTTTTGGCTTAATTCTTTGAGACCAAGAATACTTCAAGTCTTCAGGATAAAATGTCAATTGTACTTGACCCAAGTTGGCAAAATTGCAGAAAATTATGAAAATCTGTGCACAAATGCTCTTTGGCACAAATCACTTTTATTAATTCTTAAAGCAAGAGCTATGTTTTTAAGTCAGTAAATTTTTATGGACTTGTGATCATAATTTTTCTATAAAAGTGGGATATAACATTTTTGCGATCTCAACCTGCTCTATAGGGGAAAAGAGCATCATATACTTGTTGCCTTTTAGCAACAAATAAATTATGGAAGTAGTTTTAACATTACCATCAGTTGGTAAATGGCATAAACAGATAGAAATCTACCCAAAAAATGGCCCAGGTATGGAGGTTAGAGTTTTTAATCGAACTCTGATCTAAAGATGGACCTTTGTGCTGGAGAATGCTAAACATTCCTTGTCCCCAGCATTTCATGTTCGTCATATCACAGTTTATAATCGTCTGTATTATCTGTCAGCTTGAAATTCCAACACAAGTTCTTTACTGGTATTTGCCAACACAATATTAAGCATACCTTAAAGCAATTTCAAATGTCCGGTAGGTTTGAATTTTAGATTCCGCTCTTGTTTTCTGCACCGTAGTCAAAGTGTATTTGATCATGTTCCTTGACTTTTCGTTTTATTTTGAAACATGGGATTCTTTTTCAGCCTGTGTTTCACAACTGGGTGCAATCAGTAAATGATCTTCACCTGTTCCTAATTGGTTTTTATTGTTTACCTGGTTTGCTCTGGTCAGAATGAGATTACTGTTTGTCCAGTTTCTGGGTCCTTTCAGCAAACGTTTGTTTCCATCTTTCCTATTCTGCTTTGCCTTTAGTTTTGTTCCGATGGGCTGAATTAAGAAGGTAGTTTTTATTTCCATTTTAATTGTTTCCTCTCACTTTTCAGCCTGAGTTTTGGGAAATTTATTTTGAAAATTCTCCAAACATGTACTCTCCATGCAATGCTTTTAAATAAAAATAAAACGTAGGATGTGGCTACAGTGGTTGATAGCGTTACTCTTTGTCTAATACCAGCTAATTCAGCACACTGAATAAAAATCATATATAATTTTTCATAGTTAAGTCTTCTGTAACTGATTCAGTCTATGGGGGTAAATGAAAACCATTGTTTTATGCTGTTAGGAGAAATATAACTCATAAAACCCTTGCCCCCCGTCTGTTCTGGGCTAATTACTCTTAAACTCGGTAATGGAGAAATGTCAGTGTTATTTGGGTGAGGAAAAAATTATATGATTTTATTTACATGAAATGCAAACCCAGCTGTGAAGCAGGAGATGCAGGAAAGTCCTAATAACTCCGACAGTAGCATGCTTTTCTTTTGCTTTGATTAGTAATTATCTGACAATACAGCTTCTGTATTCACTGGATTATTTGTTCAAATTTCATATTCATTGGTGTGACTGATAAATTAAGGACACGTCTGCCAATAAGTTTCTTTTCTTTAAAAATGTCATTGTTTATCCACGCAAGAATATGTCTCACTTGTTTTGTATCAGTGCATATAGTTTTTCTTTTGTTCTTCTTCGGCTATTAGTTCTTGTAACCAGTTATGTGCTGCTTTTCTGTTTCTCAGGGCTGTTCCCAGCGGTGCTGAATCTGGCTACAATGGCAGACATAACAACTAACGCTACCTGTGGCACAAATGGACCAGAGATGTTCTGTAAGCTGGTGGAACATGTTCCTGGTCAGCCTGTGAGGAACCCGCAATGTCGAATCTGCAACCAGCGGAGCACGAACTCATTTGGTGAGAAAGATTCTCAACCCACAACACTTCCAGTCTGAGAGATCACACAAACTAATCATGCTGTATTGACTAAATACTGGATTGTTTAGCAGATGTTAATCAAAGTTTTTTTTCATCTAAGATTGTGATTATCAAATCCACGGAGGGATCAGTTGCTAAATAAAAAGATGAGAAAGGAAAACTATCCCACAGTCAGTTTTTACAGACATCCATAGATCAACTATTCAATAAGACATTCAGCAATGTCCTATGGCTGAATGAAAAAATGTCTTCCTACCAATCAAGCATAACATTATGACCAGCGTATGCACGCTGTCTGCAACTGTGCACCACATTTTGCAACAAACTGTGATGCACTGTGTATTTTAACACTTTTCTTTATCAGTTAAACAGTGACACTTATTTAACCTGCTGGTTCTCATAATGTTATGGTTACTTGTTGAAATGGGAAGAGGACAAATAATAAGAAAGTGGAAGAAAAAAACGCATTTGTGAAATTTTGATCTTTTACATTTCAAGTCTGCAAACAACTTCATCATCATGTACTTAAACTGTGATGTATTGATTTATTTTTAATTTTTATTGTAGATAAGTAACATGGAGGGTTAAAATAAATGGGCAGTGTATTTGGCTTTGTGCTTGTGGTTTACCTGTACAAAGTCTGAGTTCAATTTAAGGCTATCGTCAGATATTTTTCATCTTTTTATCAGGTTTCTCATTTTGAC
The DNA here is from genome assembly GCF_001443285.1 of Poecilia latipinna. Taxonomy (NCBI): domain Eukaryota; kingdom Metazoa; phylum Chordata; class Actinopteri; order Cyprinodontiformes; family Poeciliidae; genus Poecilia; species Poecilia latipinna. Next base: position 203,661 of record NW_015112677.1, on the reverse strand, counting down.
TCGAGGTATTGCCAGCTGCACATCCCCAAGCAGGTCTTAAATTTGTGCTATTTATGTCATAAAAGGGAAGTTTTGAATGATGTTTGTGTTTTTCTTTTGATGATCAAAAAGGAAGCTGAAGAAAAGCTTCATTTGATGCATTTATCTATAAAGCAAACAATTCGCATGATCTTTCAGAATTTTGTAATTTACTGCGTCCATATTCACAGCCTTTAGTCCATCATCCTCCAACTAGAGCTTACTTAATTTCCAAGGTTAGAAACAATCGAGGAAAAACAAAATTAAACAGTAATCTAGAAATAAACTAATCATAGGGAAAATAGCATTTATTAGAGAAAACTCATACATATCTTACTCCTGCTAAAGTAGCTGCTGTGTAAGACTTGCAAGAGCGATAATACAACAGCCGTGAGCCAAAAATGAAGACGGCCAGGCTAAACTCCTCCACAGGCAGGGTATTGTGAGCAATATGTTTTAATTGGCTGTTTACATGACTGTTGTGCTGAATATCTCTTGGTATTGTACAGGGACTTAATGGTGTGTTGTTGCAATTAATTTAGCAGACACTAAAACCAAGATCTCACGTCTAAGATAACTTGAACGCACGAGGAAATACTGTCACTTACCGGAAATGGGTGTCATGTAACATTTTGAAGGAATACCAAAGTCGGGGTAAGAATTGGAAAACTGCAATGTAATAGCAATGTTAGTGTATGAAGACTATGCATTTTGAGTATGAGTCAGTGCCACAGAAAATGTGGATGGACACAGATTGACTTAGCCTTAAAGTTATATGACAAAATTAAATCCACAGTCTGCCAAAAATGTTCCTCCATTTGCTTAAACACAGGCAAAGTTGTGCAAAATAAAGTGGAAAAAATAACAAAATGGAATGTTGGGTGCTTCTTTTTTTTTGACAATCTGACATATTTATAACTGTATTGAACAGATTCTGCTTGCTTACTAAGTACACCGTGTGCACAATTGCTTGGCAACTGGGGTTAAGTATTATTTTTTATTATTTAACCACAGTACTCTCAGTAAGCAGGAAACATAGACACCTGAGAAAAGTGAGTTTCTTTCATTATTAGAACATGTTTGCATTATTTTGCGACTATTAAAGTGCATGTTGTAAAACTGACATTTTTCCACCTCCAACTGTTGTTTTTTCTCTGATAAAGTTAGAATAATAACTTATATGTTTACAAATAAACATTTCAGATATAATGTCTGACATATAGATAAAAATATCTAAAAATCTGTGCCCAATATAGTCCTTCCGAGCTAAACAGGAAAGCTGCAGTTGTGGAATATCTTTTCCAGTGACAGCGCTGTAGGAGAGTCGGCTCCTGGAGGCTTCATGCTTGAATCGCCTAAAATCTTTGCCAGTTAATTTGTGTGACCGTGTACAAAATGGTTGTTTGTTTTCGTGTCTCGACAATTTCAGAGAGTGCTGCATCTTTGTATGACTTTTGAAAGTGTTTACCTGATCAGAGTCGGATAAATCTGTTTTTACCTTAATATAGGGTGTTTGTGCTTGAGCCACATTACACAAAACACATTGCTGCTGATGTGCTGAAATCCAGTAAGTATTCAAGTTTATACACCCTGGAGTTGTACAATATAGATAAAACCACAATATGGTGAAAAAATTCACTTGCCTATTAATTATAAGTCTATTCTGAATTCTGTCTTTCTCTGTGTATCACGAAAGAAACTGAATTTTGAGGAGAAACTTTGTCACATTAAGGTTGGGGAAAACAAGCATGATAACTTTTCTAAATGCTGTTTTATTTGACTATCAGTAGTTGTCCCATTTTTTTTTTTTTTTTTTTTTTTGGAAATGTTGAACCTAAGCATCAATTGATTGACAGCTGCCATTCCAGCCTGAAACTACACATCTGTTTGTTTAGTCTGCCTTCTACCGGCTGGAGATTCGTCTGTTTGTTTGTTTTTTGGACGCAAATTTCACTGATAAAACTTCAAAACGTAATCTAATATTCTACCTTTTTCTGTCTGTGTGCAGAGCATCATCCTATTGAATATGCCATAGATGGAACCAACCGTTGGTGGCAAAGTCCTTCTATTATGAATGGGATGGAATACCACTATGTGACAGTCACACTGGACTTGAAACAGGTAAAAAAAATAATAAAAAATACCACAATTTTTTAAGTTTGATGTTCTACATCTCTGAGCTCATTAAATTGCAAATCTAGTTAAGCTAAACTATTCAGATTATTTTCTATTTTTTGTTGTCTTTAAAAGTGGAAAACAAGATCATGACTTTTTATTTAGAATGCTAAAAAAAAAAACCCTGAAATGTTTTAGCTGTATGCTCACAGTTGTATGCTACAGTAATTCCTGTACCAGTTAAAAGCTGAGCAGCAGCATTTTATAAGAACACTGTATTCTTGCATATTTACGAGAAACAAACAGCTTCTTTTTTTTTCTACGTCTCCATATTTGTATTTGAAACGGCTTCATTGAGAGCAAAGCGAAGCCAAAGTCAAATTTCCTCTGTGCGCAAAAACTTAGCAAATAAAGCAGATTCTGATCTTTACCTCAAAATAACACCGCATCAAAAATGTCCTTTTCCCCTATTAGGCTGTGATTATCAATAGGCTGCTAAGACGGCTGTGCAGAGCTGCTTTTCACATGGTGATAATTGTAGTTTAAAATAGCTGGAGAGAATGTTGGTGGTGACCTTTAATTTTTAAAGAAAATTGCAATTAAAGATGTTGAAATTCTGGGAAAGCATAACATCCAGAGCGCCTTCATTTCTACACAATTTTCTTCCAGCTTGTCCTCATCAAAGTCATTCATTAAAACTGATGAAGCATATCCGGATCCAAACTCTACTGTCTGTAATAAAGGGCACTTTTTCTGTCTTTCCTGCTATGGCTTTTCTAATGTACATATTTCACTCTTAGTTGTTGTTTTTTCCAAGCATATTAAATTAGTTATTGCTGTAGTAAGAAACCCCAGAGACCCGGGGAAGGCACTTATAGAAGACTTTCAGACAGAAAAACCACATATACCAGTCTGCAGTTGCCTTATTGTGAGTGTCTCTGTTAGTGTGGGAGGAAACAGACTTGCACAGAGCAAACCTACGCAAACACATGGAGGGATGTATGGCAACGTGAACCGTGGAGCTTCTTTTGGGGAGTATAATGATAACAACTCTCAGTAGCCATATGATACCTTATTGTGTCCTAAGCACTGTTTGGGGAGATTACGATTAGTCTTCCTCTAACAAGCACAAGTGGACATTATGACGTTCCGTTTAATGTTGTCGTTGCCAATTCAGCCTAAATTGCATGTTCAGTTTAACCGAATCCCATGTCTAATTATTGCTATAGTGCAACACAGTCCACACTTAATGCAGTCCCTAATAACACTGTGTGGGGGAAAAAACACATTTGTTTTATTGCAAAAACATTTCACACAAAATTCTAACCTTTCCTTGGGGAACATTTATGAGAGTGGGTCCAAAATTAATCATATCTGTTGTCGGATTAGAAAAAAAAAAAGCATTACTGAGTTCTGATGGATCTCAGTGTCACTTGCCACATTCAGACAGTAGGGAGAGAATCTAGCTTAAAGGGGACGTAGTATGGGAAATTCACATTTTGCAAATTTTTGTACTTCCATTTGGGTTTCTGCCTCTTCTAAAAACAGCTCAAGTGTGTAAATAAAACCACCCAGGCTTTTTTTTTTTTTTTTACACTAAGTTAATTTTTTGAGCTCCAGCACATCTGGTCAGCTGGTTTTACCACTGTATGTGTTTTTGTTGTTGACTTGCCATCCAGAAACCACTTGCTGCATTCTTGTTGGTGGCCCAGGAAGCTCTGCTTGTGCTTTTCAAAGATGGATGGTTGCATAATTGCACGTCTGTTTTCATGTGGTACATGTTGAGTTGAGTGGTGTGGCCAGCAGCAGTTTGTACTCCCAAGACAGCTCAATGGGAGCTCAATGAGCTCAAAAATCAGCAGAACTGACCAGACTAAAATCTCATGATCTAAGAATGATTTTGTGTAAAAAGAAAAAAAAATTGAAATGATCGTACTTTGTTTAGCCCACAGACCGATCCTACCTGTTCAAGGAAGCATGATGGGTCACCTTTAATCAATATGCAAGTTGCCTTGTGTCAGTGATTCAGGGTGGAGTTGGTGGTGTATTGCTGTGAGGGTTTATTTCTTCACACACTTTGGACTCCTTAGCACAGGTTGAGCATTGTTTAAATAGGACAGCCTCCACAGTCCCCAGATCTCAGTCCAATAAAGCATCTTTGTTATGTGGTGGAGCAGGAGATTTACTGCAGCAACTAAATTATATCATTTCAATACGGACCAAAAACTGAGGAGTGTCTAAAGGCACAAAGGTCCTGACGATGAGCGAGCAAGATGTGAGAAGGAAAGTGAGTATACATCTAAACATGAGACGTCTTTCTTGCCTTTAAGCCCATTAATTACAGTGTGGCAATGTTTCATCCTCACAAATAATCATCTTCCCAAATATGAAAAAAAAATAAAAAAATGCATGTAGACATCTTCATATCTCTCTAAACTTAGTCACAGATTCACTCACTTATTACCTTAATAGTAATTTGTGGAGCTTGTGCCGCATACACCAGTTCCTGACTTCTCTGTCAGGAACCGGACATGTTTTTAAATATATGTGCCCTCACGTGTGCGCGTTTTGGGTAGGCGTTTTATGTGTCTGTATGTGTGGTGCTCAATCAGTCCAACGAAAAGCTATTTACCCTCCAGTGCACAAAATTTCCCCTGTGACTACAGTCATCTCACTCAGAAAATGACAGTGCCCTTGTGTGCAAGTATGTGTGGTTTATCGCCTATGACATCAGCACTCTCATTTCCTCCCTTGTTATTGTTGAGCCTCTCTGGACAGAAAGACTAAATAATGAGAAAGTGGGAGCTGAGGGGCCACGTGTGTTGGCGTGTGTGCGTGAGCGAGACAGTTGATGTCTGTTTATGTTCCTTGTCAATTTTTCAGACGAATTCTTGAACTGTAATTGTGCCTGGAAATGCATCAGACCCGAAAATACACTGGAAGTTATCTAGAGAGAGACCCGCGGAGGAGGGCTGTGATTCATTTTGCACCTTTTGAGAGCTTTAAGGATAAAATTAGATTTTTTGTTTTTACATTTAATGGAAATATTGCATTTGTTACTAGATGCCCAACTGTTCAATGTGAAAACAAAACAAAAAATTGCAACTGCAGCAGATGTCTTGAAATCTTTCCGCTATTATATAATTTAATGTATTTTCTGTAGATTAAAATCACATTTAAAAGGACTACTTCGCCATTGGTGACATAACTTGGTTTAAAATGTGAAAATCTTTTCTAGGTCTCAGACAGAAGTCATTTACACTGCAGTTGTTATGGAAATGCAGCGATCAGTTTGATTGATGGACGGCGGTCAAATCACGAACCGGCTCTGCTCTCTTGGGAGGAAAAGAGAACCTGGTGATCGGGGTCCTGAAAGAGGCTGCCACTCAAAAGATGTTTTTATCCACATCTCAAAAATACCTCAACATACACACATACACACTTGCAGCCAATTTTGAACATTTGAAGGCTTCCACAGAGTAGATGGACATGCCCCACGTTTAGTTAACTTCATTATGTATGCATTAGTGGAAATGGCTTTTATAATTGCAAAATGCTCAGATGAATGACTAACATTTTTATTCGAGAACACATTAACAATCTTTTATCAGCTGACTTGGAAAAAGGACTCTAACCTGAAGATGAGCATGCTTGGAGGAAAGAGTAACTAGAATTTTTTTTTTTCTTAAAGGCTTTATTTTGCCCTCTTTAGATGTTTATAATTTTATTTGAATTGGTTTTTTTTTTATTGTGAGGCAGAAACAACATTAGAGGAGTTTTTCATTACAGCAATTCAACACAAAGGGACTGCTATGAAGATGAGCTGGTCTCGTGATATTTCCTGTTTGAATGGCATGTTCCTTGAAATGGACCATCTTTGTTAATGGATGGGCTAAAGTGAACTGGACCTGTTTCTTTCTCAGTTTGTACCTACCAGCTCCTTATTGCAGAGTTCAATGATTATTAATTAGTCGATAGATGTGGTAGCATAAAGTAGGCTTAATGCTTTGCATCAACACGCTTGAACTGAAGTGATGTTTTCATTTAGAAAATCTTTGGAGAAATCATAAAAGAATAAACACACTGTTGCTAATTGAAACATTCCATACCAGCCAGCTTCAGAGCTGTCAACAGATTTCCCTAGATTAAACATGGATCTCTGCAGCTCCTCCAGAGTTTCCATGGTAGCTTTTCTGATTAATTCTCTTTTTGCTCAGCCTTTCAGCTTTTTTTTTTTTTTCATTTCCAGATAATGGATCTAACAGCACTCTGAGATGTTCTAAGCTTGGAACATAATTTAACCTCCAAACTAGTGATGGGCAGATGAGACCTCACTGGGTGTGTGGGACATTTCCCAAACTGTGTTGACATTTTGCTGAGACTGTAAGTGCTTTGTCAGTTACAGTGACATCTTCTGGATATAGAAAGTCATTGCAGACAAATTAAATAAAATTTATAGATTAAGAAAAGCATTATTTATTTTTCTTCAAATACAAGATTAAAAAAATAGAATGTAATAGATGTAAAGAAAGGTTGCTTGAGCACCTGCCCCTTTTGCTCTTTGCCCCCAAGTGCCCTTTTGGTCAAACTTTTTTTTTTTTGGTATTATTTTCTAAACCCTCTTCTGACACATAATATGTATTAAAATTATTTGATTTTTTTTTTAACATAAGCCCTCCGGTCACCTTGTTACCTTTGACCTTTTGCCCATGACGCATAACGCAGTTGCCTCTCGCGCAGTGAGATCAGGTGGCTAACTGGAGCTGAACATAGCGAATGTTCCAGATTACAGATCAGTTTTTGAATTAAAAAAAACTTTTTTGGTGAATAAAGTGGAGTGGACTTGCTACTTGTCAGATGACGGAAAACGCTGAAGTATCGTTTCTGCTTCAGCACGGAGTCGCGGTTTAAGCAGAGAGGTAATGAAATACAACAGACACTGACAGGCCTCCTCTCTGAAGAACTACTGAGCGGGAGGAGACAGCCAGGTGAGGAAAAACTGTTCTTATCTATCGATTCGGTATTTTTATCAGACAGACATTAGGCTCTTGTTGATGTGCTATTAGCTAGCTGCTAGCTAACGACTTTGCTAGCAAAGCGAGATACGAGCCGAACACGAGCCGAAATATACGGCTCAAATACGAGCCGAAAACCAACGCAAAGCAAAGAACACTAAGTATGTCCATCCAACAAAACCCACAAACGTGTCGACACAGTTTCTCCCTTATCAATACAGTTTTGCGCGGTCACTTCCAAACGATACAGGAACTGTCGGTCACGTGGTTTCCTTAAAGCGATAGGCGCACCGTCAAAGGGTTTCATCTTGTTTGCTCGGCACATGTGCCGAGGTTTCGGTGTTGTTTGGCCCATCACTACTCCAAACCCTGTTTTGAACTTCTTTACAATTTTATTGCTGTCTTGGTTGTAATTTCTTTTTTCTTTTCTTTTTTTTGCCTGAACTTAACTTATACAGGGGTGGACCGTATTTGCTAATTAGTTGGCATTGTTGCACTGGATGTTATTTGGGGTTATACATCTCCTTGTGCTTTTGCTCTGCTTTGCGGTGCTATTACACAAAATCACATTAAAACACAAACACATGAGATTGGAGTTTTAACTTGGTAAGTTTTAGATTTTAATGCTGAGAAAAACAAGTTTATGGCACAGTCATTTTTAGCACAGTTTGTTTTTGACAGTTTGTTTCAGTAAACATTGAATACACAGAGCTTTAAGAGAGAAAAATATCAAACAAAAACATTAACTAAGCATCTGTTGCAGCAAATGTAACTTTGTTGGTGTAAAGCTGCACAGTAGCTTAGGTGGGAGAGTGTATAGCATCTGGTGCTATGTGTTTGCTAAGAAGCATTTAAAGGCTTTAAATGCCAAAATAACACCCAGTCTGTAGACAATATGTACTTTTTATAGTATTTACATAAAAATTGCGTTTTTTTGGCAATATTGATAACAAATTCACATATGGTGGATTTTATAGACTAATTTTTAACATAATCTGTTTTGTGCCTTATCAAAAAGCAATGATTCAAAATACAGCTGCATGGAAAGTGTCTGCAATTTAAATGTTTTGTTTGTCCGCTCAGTTAAAAAGCAGTTAGGCCTTGCACCGAGATGGTTGCACTGAATATCTGCTGCTTGCTTGCATTCAGTTAGTTTAGCAGTGGGCTGTAATTCTGGATGATTCACATAACAGAGAGCTGTGCCAGCGCCTGCTTTATTAGTCCAGTGAGATGTTAATGCATTTCATCTGAAGTGATGGTAAATTTTAACGAGCCTGCATACCAGTTCCGCTGCTCTGACGCAACATCCAGCTGTGACACTACAAGATTGCGTCTGTGTTTTACACCCGAAACCGAAACAACAATTCCATACGTCCTTAATCGTATTCAGATTTTTCTCCACTTTAAATCAGTCCTTTGTTCTCTTGTGTGCAAATTGCGGAGGAAAGTGCAATCTGGAAATGAAAGTTGATGCCAGTTTGTCGAGCCAGAAAGAATTTTAACACGTTTCCGTTTGAGTGACCCGTAAACACCAGCTGTTCAGTTCAACCGCTGTAACTGTGTCCAAAGCAAACTGAGACAAAATGAATTTTTCAGCCTAATTGTGGGCAACACAACCATGCTGGACACGAGGCTTAGATGGATTGATATAGCACTAAATGCTTTCATTTGTGTGTTTTCAACTAAATGTTCCAAAAAAGCCCATCACTGATGTTTTATGACTATCAAGTTGAAGAGCTATAAACCTCGAAATGCTTAATCTGTGTGTGAAGGATTTTTTATTTTTTTATTTTTTTATGCTTTTGACGTGAATAAATCCAGGAGAGAAAACCATTTCATAATGGGAAGTACAATCCTCGTCAAAAATATTCATAAACTCACCAGAGCCATGATTTGGTTATTGATCTGAATGGTTTATAATGATGAAAAAAAGTGTTTTTTTTAGGTGGATAAAAAAAATTGTACCCTATAATTCTAACTTTTTTTTTAACAAGTCTTGGATTTGCAATTTCTCTCTATTTATGTTCATTTCTATGCTAACAAGCAGATACATGCATCCCCCCTAATATTTGGATAAGTGTCCCTTAGCTAGTTTCAAATAAATCGCATGTTTTTTGGGGGGGTTTTTGTAGCTAGTAGACAACTTCTACATTTTTCAGCTTCTTGGTGTTGATGCAATATCTTCTTTGTTACTTGAATTAACGAGCGACAATAAAGGATACTTCTAAAACTTTGTCTCCTGCATTTTAATATTAATTGATATTTGAACATGTGCCACAAAATGGTAGAGTAGAACATTAGTTTAATCTTTGCCCTCAAACTGCAAAGATTCTGAGTTTTTAAAAAAATATTAAAATTTCAGATTGTCCTTTAACGAGATCCGTTAAAACTTGAATGTTTTCACTTGTACGTTCCTCTTACTTTGTGTTTTTTATGCACCAACGTCATTTTGTTTGTTTTATTGTGAGTGGAAGTAGCAGAGCTTTAAACTAAACCTGATGAAACTCCCAGACACCCCGCTGCTATAAGCTTGTAGTTCTTGCCATATAAAAAGAAGAGAAACATAAAATAATTTTTTTTTTTTTTAAGTAGTTGCAGTCTGGCCAATTAAATTTGATCCTGGTAGAATCTCAAATTAAATCTCTTGACTGTCAGTAAACATCCTCAGTTTAAGTGACATTTATCTGCCATCTTTGTGATCTGTAGCAGGACAGTTATCAGCCGTTTTATTTGTTGATGCTGTGTTGAGCTTTTTAGGCAGAAGAATTTTCTCGTTTGATCCACATTTGATCAAAACTGAGAATGTGACTCACTGAAACACCCCCTCCCAGCTAAATAAAAAAAAAAAAGAGAAAAAAGCATATACACTATATGAGCTAATTCTGTTTACCAGGGCACAGCTGAAGAGCTGCTTGGCTCTATCAAAGCGTCGTCACATAACAAGATACAGCTGAAAACTTAAATTCTGTCTTTCACTCATGCACACTTCTACACTCTTGCTCTGTCTCTCAACACACACACAAACACACACATCCATCCTGCATTCTGGTAACAGTAACTCTTTGTAGGTGGCTTGAATAACCGGTATAAGGTTACCCCAAAAGACACTTTCTCACACGCACACACGCAAACACACTCGGCTGTTTCTCTCCATTCTAATTGCTGCAATATGACTCTGCTTCCCACATCATGAGAAGAAAGAAAGATGTGCCTGCAAAGAAAAAAAACAAAAAACGAAGGAAAAACAGGGTGGTGACGGGGAGACACAGGGAGTCCACATTTGACCTACATCCAATCTTTGTTTTTGTTTCTTGGTTTGAGCTTTGCCTGCACATCTTTCTGTGGGTGTGTTTACTTTTACAATTTGGAGAAAGAAAAAGATCTGTATTAACAATACTTGTTTTTATGGGCACCAGAGTAATTTTGTCATTATTTTCTCTTGTCTGCATTTTCCAGGTTTTCCAGGTTGCTTATGTGATAATCAAGGCAGCCAACTCGCCTCGTCCAGGTATGAAATCTGGATGCTAATAATGTGCTTGTGGCAACATGTTTATTAAGGCGACAAAACCCTATTTTGAGCTTCTCAGCTTCTGATTATGAAGCAAAGAGCATGTTATTAGAGGGAATGTTGGTAGCATATTTTCAGCCTTTGTCTCATGAGTGAATAAATCCTCTAATTACAACCATAAGAGCAAATGATCCTCTGAAGAAGAATTTACATTAATTAAATGATTAGACCTCTATTAAATTATTAGTGGTTTTACTTTAGAATGCATTAGTAATATTATGTAGCCTTCTTGGAGTCAAGTCTGCTGTAAAGGTGGAACATAGAAGGGTCTAAGTTTCTCAAACAGATCAGATCTTAATTTAATTATGTTCATCTTTACCAACAAAACGTCAGCTTTAACACTTCCCAGGTATCCATACGTAGAATTATGTGATTTATATATTTGCTACTTGATGCTGTCTTATCTATTCTTTATCTAGTCTATTTATTTTTTCCATTAACTACACTCCCTTCACTTTCCATGCAATTAGTCAAATCTTGGAGCAGTTCGCTACAAGCTACTTTGATAAATATGAAATTAAACATTCTGTCAATTTTTTGTGTATAATAGTCAGCATGGACCTAAGCAGCGGTTTCGGTCATCCATCATTGTTTGTATCGATTCTTTTCTCATCTTCGCGTCACATATTTGATGCATACCATCATTAATATTTTTGTCCACAGGTAATTGGATCTTGGAGCGTTCAATAGATGGCGTGACCTTTGAACCTTGGCAGTACTACGCGATCACAGACACGGAGTGTCTGACGAGGTTCAACATAAATCCACGGACCGGACCGCCGTCCTACACCAGAGATGATGAAGTGATCTGCACGTCGTTTTATTCAAAGGTTCATCCGCTGGAGAACGGAGAGGTGAGGGTTTAAGTTGCATCACATTCGACAGCCACGTTCGTTGTTGATGGTCTTTCAGATTCTTTCCAAACACCCCGTCCCCGCTCAGGAACCCAGGAAAATGAAATAATTTACACGTAAATACAAGGTCTTGTGACAAACAAATGGATGGTGAAAAACAAAACTGATTTTTAACTGATTTATAAACATTGATCTCCTTTCCAGGAACTATTTTAGAGTGAAGTAGTCTAAAAATGAACAGGAAGACATTTTCCTTTTATTAGCCAGAACAGTCAGTGCTGGTAGTTGCTCCAAAGTGTCGCAGCCAACTTCAGTGTAATGCTTCCCTACTTTTAGGAAACATCCGACTGACGTAAAATTTAAGAGGTAAAGCTTTGTTAACTTCCATAATAAAATATATCAAATTCAAATCTGTTGAAGTTAATTTGAATTGTATTAGAAACAGTCCTTTAAGAACAGTCCCTACAAATGTGACTGAAAAAAATAAAGAAGAAACGGCCATTTGAATGTTGGCACTCTGCAAACCAGATCAGCGAGAAGCCAGCCCTGAAAGTTTCAGAAAATCACCTCCATGCCTGATGAGAAACTTGGAAAATCTGTACATTCACATTATTTTTGCAGTAACCCCTCCCTGCAGCATTGACTGTCGACTGGTATGACTGGGAAGGTGTGCAGACAAAAGTGAGCTTTTGCCTTGGGATTCCCCTGGAGGAAATAGTTGTATATTTTCTTAAAACATTAAGAAACTGATTCTAAAAAAAACAAATCATGGTAAATTAAATCAAAAATAATAATAGCTGTTGATGTGAGAGTATTATAAGCAAACAAAGTTGTAAAAAAAAACAAAAAAACAACCACAACTCTCACTAATTATTTTTTTCCCAGCAGCCTGTTACCAGTGTCTGGTAGGGTGATGTTGGCCACGCAAATTAGCCAAACGTTTATTATCTTATTGGTTGAAATCATTAACAAAGGCATGTAAACATCCCAATAAAGCTGATATGTTAATCAGCTATGAGATTCCCCCACACCCTCAGATTTACAAACAAATTGAATTCAACATTCAAAAAATAAACCGAATGGGTTGGTTTTTTCATGACTTGGACTCAGAAATTTTTTTTTTTTTTTTTTTTGCACAATGTTCAGTCAATTGTGCAAGCTTCTATTGTAGCAACATATTCCTGGTGCATCACAAACAACTGCAAAGAACAGTCAACAAAACATAGAAAATAATATATAATCATGAAGAAAAAAGGTCCTTGGCTATGACACGTCAGCTAATCTGGTGTACTAGTGGCTAATTGGAGGTAATTACATGTGCTGAGAAGTGAATGAGGAGATGAGTGATGCTCTGGTGACGTGCATAACCGTAAAACATTTTAATCAGTAACAGAAGTCTCGTCGTTTTTTTTTTTTTTTTTTTTTTTTTTTTTCTAAGCTCAGACTCGCACAGCTTGAGTTTACCAGTGTTTACTGTGATGCCGCTTTGATCAGCTTTGTGTGATTGCATCCAGGATGAACAGAGGAGGAAGCCTGCAGTAACTGACATTAATGAAGAGAAAGAGGACTGCAAAACACACAAACACACGAATTCAGGGTGAAAACGAACCAGTTGCACATTCTCATGGCCTACAAAAGGCTTCTAATTGTTGATGCTTTTTGTGAAAACCTGTGTGTGAGTACATTTTGTGTGTGAGTACATTTTATGTGTGCTGGTGTGTGTGCACATTGTGTTTGTGCTGTTCGTGCTTGTGTCCTGCGGGGGAGCGCTAGAGGGGGTGTGAGCTGGGAGATGTCAAGAGCTGCAAGTAACGACGGAGGTGTGCGTGTGTGTGTGTACGTGTGTGTGTGGGGTTGACAGCTCCCTAGCCGTCTGATCACAGTGAAACCATAATGAGTCGTAGGCGATGTGTCACTGCATCGCACACACATTCACAATGTCATCTCACCACTCAACACACATGGCAGCACACGCATGCACACACTCACACACACACACACACACGCATATATATAAAGCATCTTCTTCGTTACTTCCAAGTGTGCAGCTTACACCCATCAAGTGTCCCCCCTTGGCACACACACACACACATACTACACCCATCAAGTGTTCCCCCCTGACACATACACACACACACACGCATGCAGTCAGCTCTCTGTTAGACTTTTTTTTTTTTTTTTTTTTTTTTTTTTAAAAACCCCAAATTTTTTTTTTGGCCCATTTAAAAAACAAAACAGAGGAAA
>NW_015112677.1:155987-186846 GCF_001443285.1 Poecilia latipinna | reverse complement strand
TTTTTTCCCATGGAAAGCTCCCTTCCTCGCCCACTGCACCTAATCATCATGTTTCTGTTTTTTTTTTTTTTTTTTTTTTTTTTTTACAGATGCCAAATGTTGCTTTTGGCCACATTAACAAGACAGACAGATGGACAATTAGAGCCTCACCCTTCTTATAACATGGCTGCTTGTTGAGTATTGGTTATCTGTGATACTAAAGCAAAATCACCGTTTTAAATATAGGTCATGTCAACAATATATGGTTTTTGTTTCCTAATCTGTGCTATCCTGAAATTCCCTTGTTCTGAGTTACTGTGTTATAGGAAAATTTGGTTTCAAAAGTAAGATATAAAACAAAACAAAAAAGAAGTGAAGATTTTTGAAGCATCCATCTTACAACTGTTGTTTAAAATGGTCTATATGTGCAAGGCTGAAAATGTGAATATTTATATGTTTTTTATATCTATATTGCAGTTTGTCAAAATTATATGTTTGTATAAAAATTGGTCAGCAGTTATTTTACTTCATGTCCACTTTTGTGGGCTCTTTTCTCAGATTCATTTTCTTTTTGTTACAACTTGCCTGCACTCATTTAAATTGAACTCTGATACCTCTATTCTGTGGTATGAATTTGTCAATTGTGAACTTACTTATTTTATTTTACTTGGTTAAATAAAAAAATAATAATTTTCAGATTTCTGTAGTTTTTGTTAAGCTGATTTTAGTGCTTTTTTATATATAGACCATGTAGAGCATGGAATATGCAAAGAAGCAAAGTTAAACTGGATTATTCTATGCATGCTTCATCTATGTTATTGCAAGCAATGTTCAGTCAATTGTGCAAGTTTTCTGTTGGACCTGCATTGAATTGCAAACAAATGCTGGTATTCAAGATTAGTTTTCTATACTTGGACTCCTAAAGTTTGGCTAAGCTCTGAGAAACTTTCCTCTTAGCACAAGAATTTTGCAAACAGTTTGCCGACTCTGTTCTCATCATATCCAAGCTGTGAAGGTCAAAAATTCAGCTGGAGATATGTTAACCTAAGAGGAGGATAACTTTTAAAATATTTAAAGAAAAGTGGAAGGGAACAGTGTGAGGCAATAAAAAAAAACTGATATAGCTGACCAGTATATGGGGCACACACATTCTCATTTAAGTTAGATATTTGAGACGTGTTCTCTTTCTGATTTTGACGTGTGTTTATGATGGCACTGCAGGGGGTTTAATGTTGGTTATTGGCAGCATATCTTCAATTAGCTCTATATAAGCCTGTACTTCTGTCTATAGATCCACACGTCTCTGATCAATGGGCGACCCAGTGCAGATGACCCCTCTCCCACCCTGCTAAACTTCACCTCTGCCCGCTACATCAGGCTGGTGTTCCAGCGAATACGAACGCTGAACGCTGACCTCATGACTCTGACACTTAGCGACCCCAAAGACATCGATCACATTGTGACAAGACGGGTGAGCCTCAAAAGCACGACGATATTTTTGTTTTGCAGCTTTTTTTTTTTGTTTGTTTGCCTCCAATTACTGTAAAATTTAAGATACAGAATCACCATTTGTTTTGAGAAAAAATATTCTAGATCTCAAGTTTTATACTTAGGAAACCTTTATTTGTTTTTAGCAGATAAAGGCTCAAGCCTTTATCTTTAAGACCAGTGTACTTTTAACATAACATGTTTCCCTTTCTCTTGCCAGTACTATTATTCCATTAAGGACATCTCAGTTGGAGGAATGTGTATCTGTTATGGACATGCCAAAGCCTGTCCACTCAACCCTGCTACGAAGGTACAGCACTCCGCTCTCTGCTTCTAAGTCCAGTTAACAATACCACGAAGGTAATGGAGCACTTCTATAGTACTAAACGAGAGCAAAGAGAACCCCGAGGCTGCAGCGTTTTTATGACCTCATATCAAACTTTCTGAGTTTATGTGTCTAGCTGCCTTCAGGGACTCAGGTGACACTGCAGAGGGTTGTCTCTCATGTCACTTCAAACACAGCAGGTGTGTTTGATACCAGACATCTGATCTTTCTTTCTCTCTCTCTCTGTCTCTCTCTGACCACATACACTCACACATATAAGCTTAATTGTGTGTGATTTTCAGATGTCCTGAGGCTTAAATACGCAGTGTAACTCAGACGTGACACCGGTGTCTGGTCCCTCTGCGATGATCTCAGTGAAAAGAAGTGATATCAGTAAAGTGTGTTGAGCTCCAGTTTCCTACTTTCTTTTCTCTTTCCAGCCTTAAAGGTTATCTTGCAGAAGTGTTTAAACTGACTAGAGAAGCACTGTCAGATTGAGCCACACTGATGCTGGTCTTTAGTTTAGTTTTTTAACTGTAAAGTTTTTTATTTGGCCTGAAAGTGGCGTATTTACACTAGCTTGTAAAAGCATTCAGCCCCCTGAACTTTTTATTAGGATTTTATAACATAGACCAACATTTTAAACACTTGAAATGCAACTAAATTGCAACAATTATCAAACTGCTGCTGGTGAAATCATATAGCATTTTAATTGTAATTATAGTACTGTGGTCTGTTACAATTTGTTGCATCTAAGAACATAGCTCAGCATGTTAATATTTAGTCACATGTATTTGAGGCAAATGATTTTTAAGCAAATCAATTAAAAAACGTCGTACACTCTCTTGAGCCAATCTATCTGACGTAGAGCTATTTTGCCAGAAAGAATCAGCAATACATGAATTTGAGATAAAGTATTTAAGTTTACATTTGTGACTTGACAAACATGAAGACTTTCTCTGATGTTGCTTGAATGTAAGAAGAATTTTTGTAAAGGATATGCGTTAGTGATATTACTGTATTTTTAAGATAAGGCCAGTATTTGTCTGGATTGTTTCCACGTTATTCTTAACTTTGTGGAGATCAGACCTGCCTCTTTTTTTTTTTTTTTTTTGACACAACTTCAAACAACCAATGCAGGACATTTTGGGTAAGCACATAATGGAGCTGTAATTTCTTGAATGTCTCAGATGAAAGCTCGGCACAATGGCCGCCAAATTTTTTCTGTTTCAGATAAAAGGGGGAAATTCGCCACTGCCAACAAATCCAAACTTGGCTTTCGCCTTTGCTACTGCACCACAACTCCTCCCAGTTAAATCTAACACCCTCACAGAATAACCCAATTCACAGAAAAGCCTCCGCTGAATTGCTGAACCTTGGAATTGGCCAGCCTCCTGTTACATTCTGCTTTTCACTGGCCGTGTTTTAGCTTAAATTTTATTTCTCTCATGGGGGAATAATAGAAAACCAATTTTCTATTTGCTGGCGAGCTGGCAAATTTTTTTAGTGCAACTCGCTCTCCTGTGGATACAATGTTGTTTGTTAGGCTTTTAACAGGTCAGTCTTGTTGTGATTCACTATGTGGAGCTGTTTTTTTTTTTTTTTTTTTTTTTTAAGATATGTGTGACTATTTTTAAGAAAAAATAGCTAGTCCTCACTTAATCTGATCTGTTAGATCATATCAGATTTCTGGTATCACAAATCCATATGTTCTTGCCAAATTTCAAATGTTTGGCAGTATCTTCAGACAGTTAATAATGGGAGACATTTGTATTTGTCATTTTTTTAGTCAGAGTGAATTAGTCGTGATCAAAACATGACGTAAAACAGGAATGTCCAGAGTCGCTCTTCAAGGCCCGCTAAAAGTTTTGAAAACCTCCGTAACCATGGTTATTAAAGCCGCTGTTGATCCTTTTGGTATCGTCCTGCATGTTTTATATGTTTCCCTCCTTCAGCACACCTTACTTCAGGTGATGGCTGATCAACAACTGTGATGCTAAACTGCAATCATCTGAATCAGGTGTGTTACAGACGTGCTGGGCGATGTAACTTAAAAGAGACCAATTCTCTGTTGCACTTTGTCCTTCCATTTAACTTTCCAAGTTGATGGCTACAGGCCAGTGCAAGTACACTAAGGCAGAAAAAAATGTTCAATAAAAACTAAATTCACGCTTGAATTATGTATATTTCTGTTATCTTAGCAACCCTATTCGACTTACTGTTTCCATAATCTGGATTTAGTGAGCTTGTTCATTTGATTGATATGCCTTTCAGACAATCAACAGACTCTGGTGAGGAAGTGACATGAGTGGTATTTCAGACTGTGCCCATTCCTTCTGTTCAAATTTTGCAGCAATCTTCTCATAATCAGCTTCCAGCCTGCAGAGGACTAATAAATCCAAACAGCTTCAACATCTGTAAAACACACACTGACTGTGTTTGCATTTGTGTATCTCTGTAGAAGTTCAGCTGCGAATGTGAGCACAACACATGCGGGGAGAGCTGCGATCACTGTTGCCCGGGTTACCACCAGCAGCCATGGATGGCGGGAACCTTCCTCACTCGACACGTCTGTGAGAGTAAGGAAAAAAAAAATCATGTTTTATTTTCTCGTTTGCACGTTTGGCTTCTACGGTCATCCACGACATGTCACCCAGTGTGGAAACAAAGTCACTCATGTTATGCTACATAATGTTTCCTTATTGAACCATATGAACCAAATACCCTGATGTTCTTCAACCTTGCATTTGACTAACCTGAAATGACTCTAAAAAAGTGTTCAGCGCTGACTCCATCCAGCCGGCTGGAATTGGACTTTGGGTTATATTAGACTATCAAAAGTCACCCCTGAATCCTTGATCAACAGCCGTAAAGGGACAATGTCAGAAACCATGATCATAAAACAAATTACAACATATAATCTTACTTTTATTTTACACAGGCAAAGTTGTAATCAGTTTTTGTGCCTTGATACTGACACAACGTCGCTTCTGTAAAGAAGCCTGTAACTGGAGCAAGCACTGCAGAATCGATCGTTAAAGATGGAGCAGGGCCAGAATGTTTCATTGCTAAACTGTCAATTTAAAAAAAATTACAGCGCCACGCAAAAAATATGAATGCATCTTGGGGTTGTTCATATTTTGTCACATAACAACCACAAGCTGCATTACTTTTTATTGGGACTTTTTGTGACGTATCAGTTTTATCCTTCTTATAATGCAGTTCATTCAAGTTCAGCTTATTATGCCATTGGTACAAAGTCATCCAAGGAACCTTAGCCAGCGGCATTAAATCAATAACTTTGCAGAAAATTCTCATTTCACAACAGAACAAGATACTTTTAACCTGAAGCAAGTCTGAGAAATTGAAATTTATGCCTAATCCATCCACTATTAGAAGCCGAGGCTTCGTTGTATCTACTTTAATTCAAAGTCAATTCTCAGGCTGTGCATCATTTTTTGAGATAACAGGTATCTTACAAGGTGAGAGACCCTTTTATAAAATGTAGCAGATTATAACTTTTCAATGCAAGCTTAAGGAATTTTTGCTTCTTTATAAATTGGACTGAAAGGATCAGAGGATCTGCTGAGGAGGTTGAGGTCTTGTGGAGTGCAAGGGGTTCTCCTGAGGAGCTTTCTTTGACTCCATGGTGGCATCAGCCATCTTCTGCTATGTAGCATGGTTTCTACAGCTGAAAAGAAGGGGTTAGATAATCCAATCAGGAATGCTCCCTCAACCCAGTGCAGGTGGTGGGAGACAGAAGAGCTGTTGGACAATGTCTCCCACTCAGTTCATGAAGCGGTCGTTGCTGAACTGAGAGCTTCTTCAGCGATGGATGCCTGCATCAAGCACACAAAGCTACCGCAGATTTTTCCTCTGTAAGACTTTATAACAGTTGCTGCCCCCTTCAAACTCGACAAGTCTTTATAAGTCTGCTTTTATTTGTACATCCCTGTTCTCTCACTTTATGTAAACAGTCTGTTTTTTTTATACACGTATATCCTCTATGCACATCTTGAACACTTTTATCTCTAAATTAACCTACTCAGCTGCACATTACTTTTAATCTAAGCATTCTGCTTTTAAATAGCTGCACCATATTATTTTTCTTAGGTTGTAAATTTGTCCTTACTGTATAGTCGTTTATTTTTGTTTTTATAGATTTTTTTTTATTTTTATTTTTTTTTGCATTTGTCTGAATATTCATGTCCCCACTTACTTTGCTGTGACCCCTGACTGTCCCCACCGTGGGACAATAAAGGACGTTTTACTTCTATTTTTGTTACTCATGAACCTTTTGGGATTAAAAAGTGGAAAATTTGCATGTATTGTGCTGTACCTTTTTTTTTGTTTTGTTTTTTAACTTTATGTGTGTTTTCAGAGTGCAACTGCAATAATAAGGCAGAGGAGTGCTATTTTAATCAGACCGTGGCTGACCTGTCCCTAAGCCTCGACACTCACGGTCAGTACCGAGGAGGTGGCGTCTGTATTGGTTGCCGTGACAACACAGCCGGAATCAACTGTCAAAGCTGCGTTCCTGGTTACTACAGACCTACAGAGGTGTGTAGGACAGACACAGATGTTTTGCAGTAGTTTACTGGTATTATTCCAGTTAAAGGTGGTCTTCTTTGCCGTCCAGGTGGGTGCAGATGAAGAGGACCCCTGCGTCCCCTGCTCTTGTGATCCACATGGTTCTATCAGTCAGACTTGTGTTGCAGATGAAAGCCAAGCTTCGCCCGGTATGCAGGCGACTTTTTTCTTCTTTTTGCTCTGAGAAAATTAGAGCACACACAATTCACTGTTTTAATTGAGCTGAAAGTGAGACTTGGATCTGAATGTAACGCTTTGTTAGTCCAACCTGATGTCCTGTGGGATTTATATCACTGAAGATCTTGTTATAGAAATGGCTTTGACAAAGCCAGACTATTTATATTAAGAGGTAATTTTGCTCCTTTGAGTATTTTCATTGTTTTTATACCACAGAAGTAGATCTATTTTAGCTTCTGTTCCCTCTTTTTTTTGTCCTGCTTGCTCATAGTGTCTTCTAAGATGTGTGTCCCTTTGTATGCGTTTGATTGGCAGGTCAGCCAGCAGGGTCATGCTGGTGTAAGGAAGGTTTCGGGGGTCTGCAATGTGACAGGTGAGAGACCCACATACTCACGAACTGAAAGACACAGAAATGTAGTGACAGGTGAGCAGAGCCTTTCAGCTCCTGTCTGCTCAAATTATTGTTTGAAAGTTGCCAGAAAGCCATTAAGATCTGAGATTATGATATCACACTGCGATCGTATATTAGGTATGAAAGTCACATAATAAATGATCATGTATACCCATGAGATATGTGGCTCTGCATCCTGATAATTGAATGTTTCAAAAAAGACATTTTGACTATTACACTTTGTTCTTAAGTCATATTACAACCAATAATTAAAATGATCACATTGTGGATTTTCAAAACATATGAATTTATCCATTGAGGTATATAATATTTTATTCGCCTTTACCAAGTTAAATTTTTTTTATATTTTAATTCTAGTTTTTGAATAAAAATGTAACCTAAAATGCAACCGACATTAAAAAAATAAATACATTAAATGGTCTAAAAACATACAAAGAAATGTACATAATTTCTGTCTTTGAGGAAATTAGTAATTCGTTGCAAGCTCATTTAAAAATAATTTTACACACTTATTTTTCAAAGCAGAGAGCAAACAACTTAAATAAAGAGGCCTGAAATTTGCCATGTTGGTGTTAGAGATGCATGTTTTTCCAGGTGAAAAGAAAATCGTGGCCCTCTTTTTTTAGTGGAATTAGAGAATATTTTCCAGATTTCACGAACTGTTTTTGGAGCCGTTTAATATGATGGTTGAAAAATGAATCCTGTTCAAAAACAATTCCAAGGTTGTTGTTTTTTTCACAGTTATGTGAATTTAATCGGGAATTTAATCAAAAGTGACTATTTGACTACATAGTGATTCAGAGATTTTTAGGATGAAAACAATTACTGTTTCAGTTTAACTTAATTTTGCTTATTTGTCTTCAACATGTCTTTACTTTCCACTGATTACATCCTTTAGGATCCTTATAAATAAATTAAAACTGCATCTAGTGAAGAATTTTAGTTTATGCTGGGAACATTTGAAGATGCGTAAGTAACTTTTACGAGCATGAATCTCAAAAATATGATAACAAATCCTGCTCTACAACCTCGATTATGTTTGTTATGCTAATGTCTTTGCATTACTTTGTAGTCAATACTGTGAGAAGCTACACTGACATCTAGCCACATTAGCATGGCCAAAGTAGTTGTGTTGTTAAAGTCTAATACTAAAATTGTTCACTTCACTTCTGTTGTATTAATTAAAAAAACTTGCGTGTTGTTAAATTTCATACAGATATTCCAAAATAATCCAATTTAGCAGTAATGTCTTTAGGATGCAACACATTTTTAAAGTCTGATCTCTTAAGGGAGGCTGGTTACACTTTGTCCAATTTCACTTTATTGTTTTGTGACATTTTCCATACATGCCGTGTCACGAGTTTGACGTATTTAATAAATCACGGGCAGACAGTAAATATTTGCAGGGTTTACGACGACAACCAATAAAATGATTTGACAATTTTATGGTGGTTTTCTTTATTGTTGTTAAATTCATTTGTCTCCAGATGTGCTGTTGGCTATAAAGACTACCCAACCTGTGAGCGCTGTAATTGCAGAGTGGAAGGAAGCGTCAACACTGACCCATGTGTAACACCGTGTATATGCAAGGTTGGAGACGGACTCGCACACACCCTAACACACACACATTCACACTCATTATGCCAAGTACTTTGCGTTAACCTTTCTAGCCTTGCCATCATTATTTTCACCACATTAACACTGCAGTGGCGTGCCTTTTGCCCATATCTGAGAACAGCTCATAAACTCTGTTCCATGTACTTCTTTTCTGTGTGCAGGAAAATGTTGAAGGGGAGAACTGTGATCGGTGTAAACTTGGTTTCTACAATCTGCAACAAGATAATCGACGTGGCTGTGAGAAGTGTTTCTGTATGGGTATCGCAAGCCAGTGCTCTTCTTCAACTTGGAACTTTGAGAATGTAAGCAATTTTTACATGTTCACATCCTTCTCTGTTTAATGGATGAAGGATATGATGAAATGGCCTGAAACAAGGAGCTAGCAACAAGTCTCTTCCTGTAAACAAACAAACAAAAAAATCACACCCCGAAAGTTGCGTTTGTCCCAAAAAAGTCTGTGCATAATGGTGTTGTGCCACTATTAAAAAATGTATCACTTGAGTGGAAATTTTGAAAAAAAGCAATTTTTCAATCTACTCACATTCGTCTAAGCTTGTTTAAAATTTAAAAATTACCTTTTACTTTGAATATATTGTGTTCAAAATGCTTTTAATGTTTGGGTGAAGTATAAAAATGAAAAGAAAAAAACTGTTGAAGTAATTTATTCTGGGTGTCTAGAAGCATTTTTATTATATATATATAATTAGACACAAAAGTATTGAAACGTTGCATATTAAAGTTGAGGTGCAGAGATGATCACTCTTCTTGGTCCATTTCTGAGAGTCAACTCCCAAAGCAAAGATTAAATTGCAGCTGACGTAGAAGCATTTACCGAAAACATGGATGGACATTTTCTAAAACTCAGAGAAGATTGCATCTCGTTGTCAAACACAGAAGTAGATCATAAATCAAGGCCAATATATGGGCAGAATGTGGACCTGACGGTTCAAAAAGGCCGCTGACGTTTTGTAGTGCCTAATTAAAAAGTCAGATTGGAAAATGATTTGTTTTTGTTTTGTCAAAAGCATTTAAGCATATGTGTACTTGCAATTCCCCTTTCTCCAAGCACAAGACCTGCTTGTCCGGCATATTCCAGACTGAGTCAGAAGCACAGGTCTTGAACTGAGTTGGAGTCAGAATCATGCTTCTGATGTGGTTAAATAAAACTGAAAAATCAGTATCTGTAATTGTTCCAACGGTAACAGCAAACCAATCAATAGATTAACTAGAGATCTGTTTTCAAACTCAATTGAGGAGTATATTAATAATAGATATTATAACAGAATCTATGGCTTCATTCAACATTTACAGTATTGGCACATGAACATGCTGTTTGGGGAATTGTTTGCAAAAGCAATGATGTGTAGGGTTGAGGTCAACCAGGGTCAACCCTAACCTTGTTGTCACCGATGGTAAAATACTTAAAACAAACCCAGAATTGGAGGAATAAGACTCAGAATTGTTAACTCTGTTAAGATTTCCAGATTCTGTGTAATTCAAGGTCTAAGTGAAAGAATCAGTCATTAGAGTACAGCAAAAAATAAATAAATAAAAAGGGGAGAAAGTAGGGTGCAAGTGAAAGGCAAGGTGAAGTGCAAAAAATGTTGTGGAAAGAGTTTAGAGAGGTAAGACAAGAAGACAAGCCTGGGAAGGAGAAGACAAGAGGCAGCAGGGAGGAGAGGGGTGAAGCAAGAGCAAAAGAGTTTTAACTGACAGGTGGGGTGGGACAGGGGGAAGAGGAGATGCTGACAGGATGACAGCTCTGATTTAGATACTGATAGTGAGTGTGTGTGTGTGTGTGTCTGTGTGTGCGCGCGCGCGTGTCTGTGTGGGTGTGTGTGTGTGCGTGTACCTGTGAGTGTGTTCCAAAGGGGAAGCCAAGGTTAGGTTAATTGTAAAGACACGTGTGTGTTTGGCTGGCTCTGGCACTCACACACACACACACACACACAGATGCACACCATCAGTCAAGTGTTTGGGGGAAGAAGAAGAAAAAAAACTTTTTCAAGGTGTCAGTTTGTAGCTGACATGTGACAGATGTACAAAACAAAAAAAAGGTGTTTCTTATTTATAGCGTGCATTGTGCAAATGTGCATTAAACCGACAAACAAATGGAATATATTTTTGTAGTATTGACATTCTTGTCGCAGTTTGTTTTACGTCCGGCCTTGGGAACGGAGCTCGGATGATACGAGAGCCAATCTAGTTGAACATTCACAGCGTTGTCAGTTACAGTTGTATGGAGCATCAAATTAAGACCATCCACTGGGCTTTATAATTAAGCTCCAGGGATTAAAAAGCCTAGCTCCACTCTACACGACTTAAATATGCTTTCAGCTGAATGCCGCCGATCAGGTGACAACAAGCAACTTACTTCTACTGGAGTACGAGGGTCAGATCTTTTTAAAAGGCATAAATATATTCTTAATTACTGCTCGGATATTATCAAATGTTAATATCTGCTTTATTTTTCGTGCACTAACAAAGGTTGCATTATCTCTTGTACGTCGTTTGAGTCACCTGGCAAAATAGAGAAGTATTTTGTGTGACATGGAGTGTAATTAACACATCATTTTGACATTTATACATAAACTGGATGAAACGTTTTACTGTAAATGTACAGCTGATCATCATGCTGTCTGGTGAGACTGCTGGAAACTTCCAATGATAAAAACTTGAAATTGAAAGCTGGCCTCTTTGTAAAACCTCGACTTGGGAGGAAAGGGTGCAATCCAGCAAAAGCCCTCTCACGAAAATGACTTCAATTATACTGAGCAATTAGAGTAAAAGAGTTGTCTGAAGAATAAAGTAAATGACCTCTTTCTCTTCTGTGTGTGGTTGCTCTGTTTTCAGGTGAGCACTCTTGCTGGCTGGCATCCGGTTGGAGAGACAGGAGGGAGGGTGTGGTCTGTCCACAGAGAGACGCCTTCATATCTGACCATCAGACATTCGGATGTTGTGAACGATCTTGGCTCCGCCTACTACTGGAACGCACCTGAGATATATCTTGGAAACAAGGTTAGACTCTGTTTTCCTGTACTATCGCGTACCTTCTGTGTTGCTAATGATGTTCGTGTTGTGAACTTGTTTTCGCTGCCGTGTTGTTTTGCAGAATTAACAATGCTGCTCCCGTCTGTCCTGTTAACTTCGAACCATCTGTAAAAAGATTTCCCAAATAATGTCGTTATACTGTTCAACTAGACCAGACACACACTCTCGATATAAATGTGCGCTCCTCTGTCACATCAGCGTCGTGTTTCGTTTGAGTAACTTTTGCTTAAAAACATTCCTTAGCAATTAAGGTTACGCTCTCATCGTTTTACAAATGGATAATGAAAACAACAGTGAAAACATGTAAATGCTCCTATGATGCTGCATCATTAGCCTTGAATGCGTAAACACATCCAATTTGTGGTCTCAAAATAATGCCTCCTGGGTGGATATCTGCTGAGAATACCCCCCGCTGGGACGCTCACCTCCCTCCCAGGCCTTCTTCTCTGGATCAGCTTCTGCTAATGTCGACCGTTTGATTTTGCGCCGGGGTTTTCTCTGGGTGCGATTGGACTTTTATCGCTCCAGCTGGTAAATAGCTGCAGTCCATGTTTCTGAAGTTGTTGGCCTACTACCACAACAACAGACCGACTGTGATGTTTGTGTGTCGTGGCTTAGAGGGATCTACCGCTGAATTTCATTACATTGCGCCCTGCAGGCCTGGCTTGTCATCTCACTTCTTTGTCTAAGCGTCGATTCCTCCCTCCCCCTAACCATCCCTCCATCCCAGCCTCTTTTCATCGGCCCTGCTCCTCTAACTCTTACTCCATCTCTCCAGGACTCCCATTTTTCACCTTGCTGTTCCTAAATCACCTCCCTCCACCCCCTTCCCCACCTCGGCTCTCTTGTCTGCCTCTTTCTCTATCTCTCTCACTTGCTTTGTGTCTCACGGGATAAACAGTGTTTCGCCTGTTGAACTCGATAATCAACTGTTTTTCTCTTAGCGCCCGCACACATGGAGTCGGCGAACGCGCAGCCACACACAGTTGCGCTCGCACAGACTCCCAGGTCTACATAAGTCAGATAATGATGTGTTTTGGAGGCATTAGGGATGGCGGAGCAGAACCGCATGCCTCCAAACATGGGAAACAAACAAATTGCCATAGTGTGTGTGTGTGTATTTGCGTGTATGCATCCATGTGCGCGCAATTGCTGGAAGCGCTGTATGCTCGTACTGTATGAAAAAGCAATTCTTTGCTCCATTCTGATTACGTTACAGAGATGGATGCTCTTTGACTTGATGCGACTCTTTCACACACAGTGGAACGTCATTTTAGTGTGTGTCATTGGAAGTGACAAGCTGTGCTTGTTATAACAAGCCAGCAGTTGATGTAAAAGAAAGTAAATGTGTGTGTGATAATGTTCTGCATGGTCTCCAGCTTTATTAATGCAGTGAATGCTCCTGCTCTGTGGCTGCTCGTCCGACCAGAAGCATTTCCCACTCATGCTCGCCGAGCATTTTATTGCCAATGTTGGCCCAAGGACCGCTCATCCACAAAGACGGTCGTTCTCATCTTTAAAGAGCGCGCTGTTAAAAGAATATCCATGCCAGGTTTAGAGTTTGTTTGACAGCAGTGAGGCCATAAGCGGAGTTCAATTTAGAAAGCCAAAAATAACTGTAAGATGTTATAAAATGAGAGGTAGCATCCTTTATTTTTTTGCTATGTTTCTACTTTCTCAGCCTTGCTTTGTTTCTTTTAATGATCTATTCAGATATATGCATGCATTCCCACACGTATTTGGTTAAACGTCCCCTTGCAAAATGTAACTTGATAACACATTTTTTCATGAAAACGTCTCGCCTAATTTTGGCTGGAAATCTTCCCAAATGAGCTCCACCAACTCTGCTGAGTCATCAAATATCCAGGTAGAAATTTAACCAAAAAAAATGTTCAATAGCGAAACATCAAATGTGCTTGAGGTGCAACTTGCAAAGGGACATTAAGTCAAGTCTGACAATAAAATCTAATCCATAAGGCCGTGTCTTTAAATCTGCATAATCTATTGAAACTTTCTGTAATCTTTGAGGAAAATGTATTTTTATCTACGAATTTTATACTCATTATAGAACAAATGCTTCACGTCAGGAGAGTGTAATTCTGGTTTTAAGTCCCTGGGCCCAAAGTAAATAGGATAATACTAGTACAGAATTTACAGCAGCCTTCAGCAGCTGTCAATTTCCAACTTTTCTGCATCCATCATATTTGGCGATTGAAAACCCGACTCGTGGTCAAGACAGATGAAAGCTGCAGAGACACTGAATCCTCATCATTTGGAGAAACACAGTGCCAGAGTCAGGCAGAAACAGAGCACTGGAAGGTTGAGAAATAGAGATAAAGTGGTGATGGATGGACATAGACAGAAGAGAAAGACTCTTTCCTGACACATGATGAAAAAACACAATGTGCTGGAACTCGTGTCCAAACACACAACTCGGCTTGCAGTTCATTTTCTCCAAACCTTATCAATAACCTTTCTTCTGGACCTATGGAGAAATGTTTCTATTGCATTTGTTTTGCTGTTAAGCTAAATATGGTTCATGTTAAAATATCTACTGTGCAAGATGCATCATAGCTTTTACTAAGCTGCAGAGTTGTAATCTTTAAAGAAATGGAATAAACATAGATGATATAAGAGCAGTTTTTTATGATGCAGCTCATCAGCCTTGGATTGCATAAGATAATTAGATTTATTTTTTTTTTCTTCATTTTTAGTTGCATAGGTTGAAAAAGTACCATTTAAAACTGGGGCATTTTAATGATTATTATTTTTAAACTAGTAAGAATTTTAAAGATAAAAAAAGGCTCGGTTTAAAATCCATCAGTCAGCTTTTGATTTAGGGTAAAATTTAGAAATGTATAAGTTCATCCTTCTCTTTCATTGTTCTGGCCATAAAGGTTTTCCCCAGAAGGATTTGTCATTTCTAGGTAAGGAGCTAAATTTTGGAAGAGGCTACCGATCCCCTTCTTGATCAGTAGCCTCTCAGTCCATGGTTACATACATGCATACATAAACACATAACTCAGCTGTAAAGTTTCTTTTGTGAGCTTCTTCAAGTAAGATTCACAACACGCTTCTGCAACTGACTTTCAAGACCCAGTGGTCCGTGGGAGTGCAGAACAATAATTGATTGGCTCTAAGATGACACTGGGAGCAAAAAAAAAGTGAGCTGCTCTTAGTCTTCAATTGAAATGAGATGTGCATACTGAGTTACAGTTCCTCTAACCTTCTCTCATCTGCCTCCTGCAATAATGATCGTGCTGTAGTCCTGCGCACACCCACTTCAACGTGCGACATTGTTTTTAAGCTTGTTTCTTAAGTTGCACCATCTGCATCACTTGGCGCTGCATAAAACGTCACAGTCAATACAAAGTTTATATAACCTTCGTAAAGTGAGCACCACCAAAAGTATTTTGAATAATTTATCCAACCAAACAAACTACCAGATAAAAATAAAACCATCTCTTCGTGATTTTATAGATCTGACATGTTCATATGTTAATGTACTTTCAGAAAAAGAAAAAAAAAAAAACATAGCTTCTCTTGCAATGATCCATCAATAATCAAACTTACATTTACAAAGTCGTAAACCAGCCTAAACTGGCTGCAGATTTTCCTTTTAGTGACTTTACAAAAGAAAGATCTACAAGGCTAAAATTGGCAGAATGTGTGTGAAAAGCAAACAGGCTCACAATCAGACTTACAACTACAGGATGGTGAACTATAAAGTACGATAGTTGGGTTGAGTCTTTAAAGGATTCATGAAAATGGTTGAGATTTTTCTTTAACATAACGAAGATGTCAAAGAGTCGGTTGTGCACTTCTTAGTAAAGTCAGATATATATGAATTATTCCTTTAAAAGGGAAAAAAAGTAAGATTTGGGAATGGCATGTTCAGTTCCCTGATGTGAATCCAATAGAAAATTTATGGGAATTGAATATCAAGGTGCAAACATAAGAACATCAGGACCGTTCTTCTAAACAATTTGAATCAGAATCATTTGGAAGAAAGGCTCAAAATCGCACATGTAATAGATTCAACTATGTTTTATCTTTTCCAAATGGACTATTTTATCGAGGACCAAACCACCTCAAGAACAATGTTGGAGGCAAAAGTCCAGTTTGTGCTTTAAGTTTTCATAAAATTAAATGATTTACCCTAAAGTGAGTCAAAGATGCAACTTTTATAGACAGTAAAATTACATTTTGCCCCACATTTTTTAACTGCAGGTTATCCTTACTGCCTTATTCTCCCCATGGCATCAAAATGAAGCATGAATCTGACCTTTTCAGAATACCAACTCTAAAACGAGGATGGAGTCATACTTTGTAGGTCATTAAACTTTTGACTTGGTTATGTAAAGTTATGGAAAAGTTATATTGCATCAAGGCTCTGCTGGGAACCCCAGAGGAATAGTGAGGTGGATAGTGACTCATTTTTTACTCCTCCTCTCACTTTCCGTGTCAAACCCACTCCTTGGCATAGGCAGTAAATTAAATATCAAAAGTTTGTTTTTCTAGCACCTTCCAAGCAAAATATATATATATTTTTCCTTATTTAAGATAGTTTTGGAAAGATTAATTTTTGCTCTACAGAGTCCCTGTAACTTAATGTGGTAAAACATCTATTTCACAATTTTATTTTTTTGTTATTGGCAATCTTTGTGTTGTGATTACTTTTCTCCCTTCCTCCCACATGTTGCATCAGAATAAGCTGCTACTCATAGCCAGTAATAAAGGAGTCACTTTAATGAAAACTCTTTGTTACAGTTTGAACAGTGTGGATTATGACTTCCTTTTCTCCTGACCACTAGTAGAGTTAATAACAGGCTTATCTTACTCACAGGGGTGCATCTGACCAATGTCTGTTACAGCAAAAGTGTTTATTCTACGATCGTTTTTGCTACCCATAATTCCGTTCTCTCCTGCTGTGCTTTTTTTTTATTATTGCTTTGTCGATTGTTGACCGGAATTCAAGGGATGGCACCAAGAAAAATTCGTTTTCTGACAAATATAGAGTGTTTCAGAGAAAGTAAATTAGAAAAGTTAGAATCCGTTAGAGGCTTGGGAACCATCTGAAAAAAATACCGTCTTTAGGTTACGGAAGAGACTTTTTTTTTTCTCAAATGTGTTAATGTTTTAGAGATTTAGTGATGATAAAAAAACATGATGGTCTTAAACTAAAATCAAGAAGATATTTATCAACATATTTTTGGTAAAATCAATTATTTTCCCTTTTGCAGCAAGTTTCAATGAGTGTGTGTTTCTATTGTGCAGAATGTGCTGGAGTTGCCCAGTCAAAATCCTCACATAAATCCAATTTAGTCTTTGGCAAGAGATAAATTTTGCTTTCTATGTTCACTATCCAGTCTGACCAAACCTAATCTATTTTGAGAAGGTCAGTGGGCAAAAATCTAGTTTTTAGAGCTGCAAAACTGCATACATTTTCATGCCACCGCTTCAGATTTAGGTTATAAAAAGATTGGAAAATCTTTGGGGATTTTTTTCCACTGTGCATTTATGCACTGATTTGTGTTGGTCTGCCACATATAATCCCAATAAAATACTTGATTTGTGGGCATAATCTGAAAAAAAAAATTTAACAAAAAAGAAAAAAAAGATTCAAGGGGTGGAATCAATTATGATGCATAATTTTGCATTACGACTGCTGTTTTGCCGCAATAATAGAAAATGTTTAAATGCTTTGTCATACTTCAGCTTAGATAATGACAAAAGCAGGTCAAGCAGCAGAGGTGTTAGAGAAGTGGGGGCTGCAGAGTGTAAGTTTATGCTATTATTTTACTGTCCTCTGGGGTCCAAATCTGTAAATTGAGGTAGGTCAAGAATAAGTGTTATTGAATAAAAACCTCCACCGTAGCACCCCTGCAGGCCTTCCTGGAGTGAGTGCGTGTGTGTGTGTGTGTGTGCGTGTCAGTGTGTGTGTGTGTGTGTGTGTGTGTGTGTGTGCGCGCTCAGGTCAGCTGCCAAATGAGTGATTCCCTCATCCTACTTTAAAAAGTGTGTGTAATGATGCAGAATAGCGGAGGTTTATGGAGACATTATGCCTACGTTTTACTTCTTCACTTACTCTCTCAAGGACCATTTCTTTATCTTTCTCTCCCCCTTTCCAGAGTGTCCCCTTCTCTCAGTTTTATAGTGGCATTATTATCTCACTCCCCCACCCTTTACTGCTCAGGATGGAGCAGAATAATAAATTTCAGGATCATGCCGATGCAGCGTTTCTCCAGCTCAAGCTCCTTTTGTGGTGTCAACAGAAAGGGTGCAAAGAAACACCGTTGGACAACAAAGGCTGTGCTGAATACCTTTTCTCTGCAACTTTTTTAACATTTCAAAATCATATTGGCTTAGAAACAGATTTTGATCAGATAGGTGCATATCAGCAAGTTTGCCTAATTAGATGCTATTTGAAAATCACATGCTAGGACTGTTGTACAACTCATTAATCACAAGGGTAAATTATAAGTTTTAATTTAATTGAACCTATGAGTTATTATAAATGATAAATTCCATCAGCCTTCAACATACACAGGTTGAAAGTTTTGTGAGTAATCGAAGCCAGTACTTTGTTGTATTTTGTTGTTTTTATGGGAAAATAAAATATAGGGAAAGCTGATTACAGCAATAGCTCCATCCGTGGTTCAGTCCAATAAGGAGAAATCCTGCAAATAAAATCATTAGGACAAGAGTACTTTAAAAAAAGAAAAATAAATGTGCAAATAAACACAATTCCTGGACCAGACTTTAACCTCTAGCATTGTAAAAAAAAAAAACAAGATTAGAAAATAAGCACAACCACTTCGATGAATTAAACTCCAAGTAATTGTGACCTGTACCTGTTGTTCTTTATTGCTTGCGTCTCCTCAGGTTGCAGCCTATGGAGGTGATGTGACGTTCACGGTGTCATACAAGACAAATCAACAGGAGCAAGTGGCCATCAGAGTCACCTCAGAGCCCGACCTCATCATAGAGGTAAGTCGGAAAAGTTGAAAAACTTTGAAACATTTGCACACCAATATTTAATAAAGAGCAGGTTTCCTACACATGGACTGGAAATCAAGACTTTTTCCTGTGTGAATTTAGCTTATTGTTAAACATCCGTTTAAATTCCAAGTAATTGAAGAGTACATTCACTTGACCATCAGACAGCCAAAAGCAGCATTAAAAACAGTCAGCGTTTTTTGTTTTGTAGAAAGAGCTTTCATGACACCATCAACTTTAACTGTACGGCGCCATCTACATTTTTTATAATAACTGTAGAAATATTTTAAATATAGCCTCCAGTTTAAGTGTGATTATACATGTGAGGCCTTTTTGACTAAATTGAGTCAAAAAGCAATGCAAGGTACAGCAAGGTGTACTGTGTTCATTTATAAGTATCTCATGCAACACACTGAAGGAGGAGGAAAAAAAGAGACTGACGCTGAATGGCCTAATTATTATTACCTTTTATGTTTGGGAAAAGTTCACATAACCCAAGAAACTCCTGTGCATGTGTAATTTATTTGTGTCCTTTCTTTACCCACTGGCTTTAACAGGGGTGATCATTGAATAATGCAGCAAAAAAAAAAATTAAAAAAAAATGAGGTGGTAGAAAACAGACATGCACACAGACACAAAAACAGCCACGGCATGCAGAGAAGTGCTGAACTGAGCAATAAAAAATGCAGATGGAGTATTTCCTACCTTCTTTTTTATAATGAGCAGGTTGCAGTATGATGCATGGCAGCAATAAGCAAAGCACTTATCCTTATCACTAAACAACACTGCAAGTGTGTGCCAAATCTGAGAACGACAAACAAACGAGCATAAAAAGCAAAGAGAAAAACAAATGAACTGCGTAAAAGCGGTGGAATTGTTTTGTATTTCAGAAGACAAACATTTATCTGCCCAATATATCAGGTCTTCAACACTAATTATGCCATGCCCTTATTTATATCATGAAATTATTATAAAATTAAACTGTAAAAAGTAACAACAATTATTTTAAAGCTTGAAGCTTTAGATCAAGCTAAGGTTTGGATTTATCGAGTCTTTTATCTTTTTATCTTTCAGTCCTTCAAACCGGAGGTGTTGTTTAAATTTAACTTGGGATTTAACTCTGAAGTGGGTGAAAATAAATTGAATTAAGACATAGTAATAAGCAAACTAACGCGAGTAATAAAACAAAAGACAAAATATAAAAACAATTAAGACGTACAGAAACGCAAAAAAGAAAAGTGCAAAATGAAGAGGGGCAAAACAGTGAGCTTGTTATTTAAAGCCATGTCAGTGCGGATGGAATGGAAGGATGAGGAGAAGAAGACAAGTATCGGTCTTGTTGTCAACAAAAAGCCTCTTCAGTGATGACAACAATGAACCACCTACACACTGTCAGCCAACTTTCCCCCCTCTTAACCATCTCTTCATCAGCCTTTGTCTCATGTTTTTCTGTTTTTTTTTAACCATCACTGTTTACTCTGCATATCTGATACAAGCTCTATGGTGTTGATTCTTTTCTCTCTCTCTTGCTTTGATTTTTGTCTTTGTCGTATATATTTAAAGAATTGTCTAAACATAGAATAAACTCAGAATTTCATTATGCTCAAGTCTTCTGTAGAATTAGCATATGGATGATTTTTGTCTATTGCCCCCTTAAAGTTGCTTTCAAGATGACGAGTTAAAAAGAAACGGGCCATTTGCAATAAACTGAGATAAATGTTGATCATGTAATAGTCAAAATTAACCATTTTTAATGACAATTAGCCACGTGAATGGAATAGATTCAAAGAGTTGAGCTAAAGAACATCCTACATTTGGTTTTAAATGTAGTTTTGTCTTTACCTTAGCTAGCTTGCTGAATGAAGACACGGAAATCAGAGTTTTGCTTTTAATGAATGCATTGAAATTCAGGGACTACTGTTTGAATCTAATGACCAAATGTGGATCTCTCTGTGAACAATTGCGTCACACGTAACTGAATAATCTGAAATAATAGAATTTCAAATTAATATAGTGTAAAATCAACATCTGGAAGAAAAGCAGTCCTAGATTTTGTTTAAAACTGTTTTTTTCTGGAGCAACGTACTGCTGTCTTTGCATCTTTCACTCCTGCAGCTGCTTTCTCTGCTATGACCTACTCCTCCTTTTTTCCATTAAATAGGTTTTCTTTAATGGCTTATTGGTGTAATTGCTCCCTCCTCCCCCATTGGTTGTTGTCACTCAGTTAGTTACTACATGCCATTGATCCATGGTCAACAAGAGATGGTCAGATACAAGGTCTTGACTCAGCTCATTTGCATTTAGTCCATGCCGAATGTCAATAGCAACTGAAGCTCATTACCTAATGACACATCATTCACCCTGTTTGTTTTTTCCTTTAGGACTAGCTCTAATAGAATGAGACTATTTTACAGCAGACACAGAGAAACGTTCAAGTACATTTGCGACTGCTGTATTTTCTGTTTCTCTTTCCATCAGGGAGGTGGAATGAAGCTTATAGACAACAGGTTTGGCCAGCCAGTGTATCCGTCGTCTACCAGCACCAAACACGTCGTTCTCCTTCCTGAGAACTTCCTGGTTTCGGAGACGGGACAGACGATCAGCAGGAGAGATTTCCTGTTGGTGCTGGCCAACGTGACGAGTTTAATGGTGCGGGCCTCATACAGCACGGAAACCAGCGCTGTCTACAGGTCGGAAGAGCACCCACTCGGTTATTGTGTAATAATAACATATAATAACATGAAATACATGATCATCATTAGTGTGTTTTATAAGAGACTGTTTATATCTGTAATTACATTCATGAATGCTTGACCATGCTCAGTTCTTTGTACCAGAAGTACAGGAGCGCATTAGCTTCTTCTAGGAAGTTCTTCATTAATAAAAGAAATGAGCTCATTCACCCTGTTAAACTGGCAGTAAAAATGTATGTTAGTAGACTTTAATCAAACAGCAAATAGTTTCCAACAATTAAAATTAATCTTGGATACTGCATCATTGTACTGGTGATTAAAGCCAAGGCACAAAATCCTGCAATAAATCCCACAGTGTGCAGGAACTTTATTCTGCTACTAATTGGGTTTGTTCATCCTCCATCTATGCAGATGAGCAAACAAATGATTAGTTTTACTAAATTAAGATGCTCATAAAGTCTGTAGCTGTTCTTCAGTATTGTCTCCAAACAGAGATTTTCTTTTGCAACATTTTTTTATTGCTTTTAGATTAGCATAAAAGCTTTTACACTAAACTGACTAAAGAACTGCTCTATTCTATTGCCATTGGTAGATGGATTGCCAAGAGAAATATGCTTCATTGTTTCATCTTTTTTTGTATTCTGTGCAGGCTCCACTCATTCTCAATGCACGTGGCAAATCCTTTGGCCACTGGAAAGAGAGCATCAGCTGTAGAAAAGTGCGCCTGTCCCCCTGGATATGGAGGATTATCCTGTGAGGTAAACACACAAGTCGTACACACGGCTTGAACTGCACATAAAACTGCAAATTCACTTTTGAAATGTTTTGTTTCAGACGTGCCGTCCTGGTTTTCGGCGAGTCCACGGCAAACTGTATAACGGCATGTGTGAACCATGCCGCTGTCATAGACACAGCTCAGATTGCCATGAGTTCACAGGACATTGCCTGGTAAGGTTATTAATAAACTTAACATCTCTTGTATTTTGTGTATTTATTATGCAACAGAAAAGCAAAGGATTGTTATGCTCAAGTTTTCTTTTGTTAACGGACACAAATGAGAGATAATTTGGTAGCAATTTCCTAGCAAATGTTCCTCATTGTTTAGGAGCAACCCCAAAAGTTTGGGATAGAAAGTTCAGGTCTGTAAAAGAGCCACGGGACTATAAAAGGTCATCACCCTCTCCTACTCAAACCTACAAACTTTTCATATTTAAACACCAAGTTTGGAAAACACAAACTTTCATGCATTTCATAAGGATTTCCTATGATAGAGCAGCACAAAATGGATCATATTTAAGCGAAAAGAAAAGTGTAAAGGGTTAGCAAAATTCTTTGCAAATAAATTAACATCTACAAAGTGGGGCATACATTTGTTTTTTTTTCCTGCAGCTACAGCTGTAAGTCTTTTGGGTATTCTCCACCAACTTTGCACATCTCTGCCAGCTAATATATTTACTCATTCTTCCTCACAGAATATCTTACAATAAAATAAGATTTGATTGTGTCCTTAAACAGTACTGTTCAAGTGATACTGCAAATTTTCAGTTGCGTATAGGTCTAAGCAACAAGGCAATTCAAAGTGTTTATTTTTTTTAAATGAAGAAGAAGAAGAAGAAAACAAGCAAAACATTAAATTGCAGTAAAATAAAAGAAATAGATGGCAGGTTAAAAATAGAATACAGTTTATGACGTTCCAGTTGTTATTAATGAAAGGCAGCTCTAAATAAATGGGTCTTTAGCCCTTTTTTTTAAGGAACTCTGTTTTTCAGCAGTTTTGCAGTAAAATTTCCACCATGCCACTTAAATTACAACTCGTCTAATATTTATTTTAACTGATATTAATCTTCAGCAAAGTCAGTCATGAAGTGACAGACACTTAAAACATCATCAGCTACTATTTTATTCTATGTGCTGTATTTCAATATTTGAAACAAAAAGTGCATAACCTAAAGAAAAGCATAATTGGAGCTCTTATTGATCTGCCATCTAGTTGTCATTAGAGGAACTGCATGGGGATGCACTTTCCTACTGTTTACACACACACTCATACATAATATATGTACAACAGACACGTATATGTTACCCTCTCATGTGGATTTCCACACATTCACTCCCCACTCTCCCCACAGCCTTAGGCTGATTCTGTCAGTTCCCGTTCCACTTAATACACACACACACTAAAGCCCACAGTGGTGAACACACACAGAGAACAAAAACCCACACACACGTCCACGCACACGCACTTGTGTGTTTGCGTTACGATGTTATGGTTCATTATAAATGAGGAGGATGTCAAAGGGAGACGTACATTCAGAGAAAGATAGTCGGTCTGTGAGGCCATCTTTTACGTACACACACACACACACACACACACACACGCAGTCTGACATTCGCTCACTTACAATCACACGTGCACGTGTGCCACCTGTACACACAGTGACAGACAGGCAGCCAGATGCATCCACGCACACCTCCACTGACACCAGTGATTTGTAGCTCCAGCTGAATGAATGACTGACTGATGCCACAGACTTATAGGTTAACACAGTGTGCATGTGTCAGGGTGTGTTTCAGTCGTGTAAGGTCATTTAATGTGAGAAATGAATGGAACATGTTGACATGGTAACACACACACACACACACACACACACACACAGTTGCTGAAACTGTGAAAGTTGTAACTGGAAAACCGATTTCTGCAAAGGAAATAAGGTTGAATATATGGAAGAAAAAAATCAATTAAGCTACTTTTGAACTGTTTTTGTTTTGTTTTTTTGTAATCCCTCCTTCAAAACTAGTAAACTTTTCAATGATTTATCTATTGGGTGAGGAACTGCCTTGAGGCAATATGCTCCAAACAAGGTCAAGGCTGCCTACAGTGATGTTTTGCTGGAAAGACTTAAACTGTACTTGTGCAGCTTGTTTGTCAGATTTTATGGACAAATCATAGCCAGTCATAGTCATGGTGTGCATCTCATTTGTAGTAAACTTGATGATTTGTGATATTCACAAGGAACTTGGTATATTTCTAACTTTGAAAGAATATCAAGTATAAAATAATAAAAACTGATTGACGTGACAAGTTCCTCCAATTATGGATTCAGTTTGATTTAAGGCAGAAACTTTGGTAAAGTTTTGCTACATTATTGTTTTGGTATTAAAGCAAATTAAACAGACAATTTCTAAAACTTGATCTTTCTAAAATATAAGATTTATCTTTTTTTTTTTTTTTTTTTTTTTTTTAAGGACTGCACCCACCATACTACTGGCCACCACTGTGACACCTGCCTACCTGGTTACTACGGCAACGCCACCCATGGGACACCTCAGGACTGTCAGCCATGTGCCTGCCCACTTAATCTTCCCAGCAACAAGTAGGTTCTGGAGAACCAGGGGTTAATAATGTGACCAGCCTGTCTGTGCTGTCTCTTCTCTGCTTCTCTGTTGTTGTTGTTTTTTTTTTTTTTTTAAATATTTCTCTTCATAATCTCCAATCGTGACATAAAGACTTCATCATCCTGGGTAGGAATATAATTGTAGTGACATTATAGTAAAAATATCATCACCACAGGAAGAGTGGAGCAGTGTATGACGAGAAGCATCATCGCTGTGGGAGTAAATGTCATCATCATTAGAATCGTCAGAATGCATCCACAAAACGAAATGCAAAATACATAAAAAAAAATTGATAATATTTTGAGAAGCCAGTCACATTGTCCTCCTGCTGTCTTAAATTACAGTACCTTGTATCATATTGGCAACTGTCTAATTTAACAACTTGGAACACAGATGAAAAGATGTGTGCATTTACACGCTCGTCAAAAACCGGCATATTTTCTTGCATGGTAAAAAATGAACCTCTGGTTGGAACAAGGTTGTGTTCTTAAAGCATCTTTGTGGATGCCAGCATCAGCTTAGTTTAATTGAGAGGAATGAATTCAAGCTTAATTTGAAAATTCCTCATAAAAAAAGAATTTGACCTCAACAGTTATTCATAGGTGCTGGAGACATTTATAAGGTTAGGTATTTGGTTTTG
The DNA here is from genome assembly GCF_001443285.1 of Poecilia latipinna. NCBI lineage: Eukaryota > Metazoa > Chordata > Actinopteri > Cyprinodontiformes > Poeciliidae > Poecilia > Poecilia latipinna. The sequence goes on along the minus strand of NW_015112677.1, from coordinate 161,479 downwards.
CGGTTCATAAAAGAAGCAGGCAGATGCTTCAAATTATTGAAATGCTGTTCTGTTGGGCAAATTAAGTCAAAAATCTTATTTATATAGCACATTTCACAGACTTATGCATCACAAAGTGCTCCGCAAAGAAAAAAATCATTAAAACAAGAAACACACTGAGCAAAGGTTTGTGAATAAAAATGTCTGTGGTTGTTAAGCATACAACCTCAGAGTCACAGTTTTTTGTCTCACTGCCTAAGTTTGAAACTCACAAACGCGTTTCTCAACCATTTTCTGGAAATAAGTTGATGTTTTTCTGTGTGTGGAAAACAAGCAGTTTCATAGACTTCCTGATCTTAAAATCACAATTGACAGGGCCTGCTCCGTTACCTAGCAACCCCAGCCTAGCCCAGCCTCTCACCTAATTATCCAAGCGGAGCTCTAGTGCATTTCAGCTGGTCTTACTGCTGCTGTACAATGGCCGCTGGAAGATACAAGTGTTTTGTTGTTGACTTACCATCCAGAAACAGCTGCTGCCTCCTAGATGGTTGTGAAGGAGGTTCCAGTTCTTCTGTTTCTGGGTCTGACTCATAGTCAAACATGCACTGTTGTATAATTGTGATTCTGTTTACAGCTATTTTGAAATATATATATTGAGAGTGTAAACGCTGAGTTGGATGGCATGGCCAGCAAAGATTTACTTGGATTTAAAGTGACAAGAGGCCCTAAAATCTCATTATCTGAGAATGACTTTGTGCAAAAAAATGTAATGAACATGTTTTCTATTGGCCATAGAGGACCCATAATAGGTGCCTTTTGAAAGTAATCCTCAAATGCACAGGAAGCCAGTGCAGGGAGGTAAGAAGAGGAGTTTTGTGCACTCTTCTGTTAGTTTTAGTCAACACTGCATCATTCTTCACAGAGCCGGGGAGGTTTTATTCAAACAGGTGAAACGGCTATTGCAATAGTCTGAACAGAAGGAATAACCATCAATAACTCAGTCTCACAAATGGTCTCAACATTGAAATGTTTCTCAAATGATTAAAACAATTAAGAACAAGCATTTTACTGTGATTGTGAAAAGACAGGATTTGATTTGAGAGACTACTTTTCAGAGTACCAGCTAAAAAAAGGAGATTAAATAATTTTTTTTGTACTTTCTTTCTGTTTGCATTTAACATTCAATTTAAACATTATCGTATAGACATTTAATGAGGGATGTTCTTCTGTGTTAGACTACACGTCCCCGTTTTATCTTTTTCCTTTTTCTTTTGTTTATGTTAGATTTTGAACTTGGAGTTTACCTCCCAAATTGAAGATTTAAACTTTGGTGGGTGTTCCAGTTAACTTTTGTAATTTGTAATCCTATAATTTTCATGTTTGCAGATGTTAACAGTATTAGAGAAACAAACTATTTTAGGTTGTGCAACGTAAATTTGGCACAAATCAGTCTTTCTGACATGCACAAAGTCAATACAAGTAAAACAATATCAATTGTGGTTTTAAATGTGGCTACTGGGAAAATAGCCTACCAATCAAAGGCAATATTAACTTTCTTTGCTGTTTGAATAATGAGTGGCGGTAAACACAAGAAACAAGCGTCTCTTTCGGATCTCAGCAAAACGGACACACACATCCCCACAGACAGACACTATTAGCAGCAGCTGAGAATTTTCTTGCAGCAAATGACGCGTCATTTCCACGATGCTAAGAGCTAAAGAAAGACACAACTGACTGTTCCTCTTCCGTTAATAATAGTGTGAGGTGCTATGCCTTCCAGTCCCTTAAAAATAGCCACCCAGCCTCGTCTGTTCACCGACACGAGTTGCTCAAAGAATAGTTGAATATTTTTCACCTAAGCTTTCATGAGCATCTGATAAAATACTGTTGCTGTTCTGTGATCAGTAGAAATAACTTTAGGCTTCAGGAATCAGCCTGATTTGTTTCCTCCAATGTAATAGGTGTTTTAGGTGTTTACATTAAAATTGCTGAACACATTTTTTGCCATTCATAAATGTCACTGTCCCAACACTGTCCGCACATCAGTTCACTAGCTTCCTAGTTTTATATGAATTGAACTTATAGATGATAACACAATTTGTTTTCTGAGGACTCACAACACTCACAACAAGTACCACTAGTTGTGAGTGTCAAAGTTTGAAAACCCTGGTGGTGGTGGCAGCATCATGCTATGAGGATGCGATGTGTTTTTCTCTTACTAGTCCTAATAATGTAACTCATTGTCTTGGTTTACCTTATGACATCCAAATAAGCATTGAATTGTAATTGCAAGATGTTGCTGACATTTGAATATAATTTAAGGTTAACAGATACAAAACAGAATCCTGTCAAGTCTTTTTGTATTTTTCTTTTAACTATTACCTCAAAAATGCTGGTATTTAACACAGAGCAGGCACAATGATAATGCATGCCTAGCTGATATAGTGAGAAATATAGTTTTGTGAAATTGGTCATCTATATAAAGAATCTGATTTTTATATAAAGACTTGGATTTTGTTATGGTTTATGCAGGTACATTTGCCAAGAGAGCTTATCTGAAACTCGGTGAGCAGCTCGTAATGAGCCACTTCGTCATCTAGTGAGTCAGTCTGGAGCCTGGAACCCAAGCCAGCTGAACTATCTTTAGTTTATGGAAGTGGGAGGGAGACGGAGCAGGGGGCAACCGACTATCACGTTACTTTGGTTCCCTGTCTCTTAGTTCGTTTAGGCAATAGTTTGTAGTGAGGCCAGTGTTTTAAATGTTCAGATGTAGTCCTTGTTTTGCAGTTTGTAAGGAATAAATGCTTGTCATGTGTGAGAGCAGAACAAAAGGAACTACAAAGTGAAAGCAGGGACGCAGGTGTGTCAGCGAGGTGACAAGCAATGGCCTTAACTCGCCTTTCTCTTCTCTTCCTCCTCTTCCACCTGCCTCTCCCCACTTTGGAACAACGCTATCGACTTCAACAACAACTTCAACAACAATTACGCCACCGTGGAAACCACAACAGCTTCAGCCCCACATGCCACCTTGGTGACAAAGGAGAGCTGCTCTGTGACCGGTGTCAGCCTGGATATACAGGGCCGAGATGCGACAGGTAAAACACATTTTACACTCAAAACATGCCATCGTTAAATTATTAAATGGGAAAAAAATATCATCTTTTGCAACTTAGCTATCATTAACCTGTTATCTGGATCAGCTAGATACCCGTTAAGTTTTAAGATCTAACTGAATTCATTAAAAGATGTGCAGCAAAATGGAAGCCGTTACTCTTTTCAGTTCAGAAACGGTCAATTTGGGCAGGAATTCAATCTGGTAGTGAGGTGTTGCAAAATGAAAATGGAATGTGCTGTTCATTAACTGTATTCAGGACTTTGTCTCATTGTCCATCCAGCTGTCTACCCATTGCACATTTTATTACTGTAGTTGACTGACATGTCTGTACCATTAGCTGCTGGCTTTTTAAGCAGCTCAACACTAATGAGAAGTCTCTCTCATTGGATGGTATTCTTGTTAAAATGTCAGGCTGGACTGTCATGTGATGATGGAGTCAGTGTACATGGTCTCTTTTTGCTTTTTGAGCATCAAACTGAGGAAATCAGACAAAGAAAAGAACCTGTTTATGTAGTTTTAAACAATTTTGTGATAAGATTTTTTTAAAAAAGCTAAAAAAAAAAAAAAAAAAAAAAAAAAAAACTGCAACCTCTCAGACCTAAGCTAAAACCTTGGTAAATTATCATTTTGTTCTGGGTCAAATAATCCAGAGATTTGTTTCCCCCTCTTCTAAACCAACATATTTTGATCTGCCATACCTCTGTCCTGGATTGAATGTCAGGATGTAACACCTGTTAACAGCTAGCATCCTTACTACTGAGCGTTAAGCCTGAAATCAACAATTATATTTGACAATTCAAATGCTTTTGTTTCCATCCTGCTCTTGAAAAATGTTCTATCATCAGTCTCTAAAAAGTTGTGTTCAACACAGATGATATTTGGACAGATTCCAGAGAACATGTTTATTCTGTAATAACGGTTTATATGAGTTCATCAAGAGGTCATCCTTAGATCCTTTGGTCTAACAGTCTTTAAAGTAATATTTTTTCATTTGGTCAGTGACTGAATGTCTGCTTCAACCTGACTGCACAAACCATCATGCAGCTTACCCACTATTTAAAATAACCCCCCATTTGCTGTGTATAGTGTCTGCAGTCTTTGCCTTCCCTTTTATAGCCTTCCTAATTCAAATGAATGCACTCCATGTTGCCCACCATCAGACAGGGAGATTGGATTCTTAAGTTTATTACCAGAACTAAAGTTGTGATTTCTTGGGAATCCTTGTATGCCCATCCACCTGCCAGGATTTTTCTGTTTTTTATCACTGAAGTGTACATTTCTGAGGTTTTTCAGAAGTAGTTATTATTCAATGTGTCTGTTTCCATATTAACCTAAGAAGATGAAACATTTTCATAAGCTGGGTAAATGTGATGCGTCACTGTTGCTGATTATTGCCTGACTTAATCTCCAACATTGTGAATGTTGAGCCTGAATCTCTGTGTTCCTGTAAAACTACAGCTGCAAATACCCAGGCTGTTTATATTTGGTGCCACATAGTCTGCATGCTTCGCCTTGCCATGCTGCCCAGTGCAGAATTTCTCTGTCCATCTTTTAGTCTTTTTATAAACCTCATTTGTTGCTGAGTGGCACTCTGACTCTCTCCATTTTTATCCTTTGCCACAACGTTTCCATCCAGCATACAGCCAATATGATCTAGCACTGACATAAGGCCAATCTAATATATTCCTCTTCAATGCCAAGTTTGTCTATATAAATTTTTATGTTCTCTATAGGAGCTGTTAAATGAAATATTACTAACTAATAGCAGTATAAGGAGGTAATCAGCAGTTGTTGTTTTTGTTCTACTAGTCTGATTGATACCTTCCACCTGCTATTCTGCTTCATTATCTGTGCTGTTTTTGTTATTGTTTGTGGTAATTAATTGTAATATGGCAATTTGTCTGTATTATGGGCTGTAGCAAAATGGCCACTCTATTCATCCCATGCTAATAGACTATCCACTCACTGCTAAGTGGTTCTGCTTTTCAATTTTCTGTCCATAAACATCCATTTAAAACAGAGCCCCTGCAAGCCCCAGCATATTGTATGCTAAAACACTCCGAGAGTCATAAGCTGCTTTTCAGGGTCTGGCAAGAATCTAAATGCTCCTGCTCATGAGGTATTTCAATTAGTACAAATGAATTTGGTCTGACCCAGTGCCAAGTAGCTGTTGATAACACAGCTACTTTTGCTAATGTTTGTGATTATATTTGCAGCTTATTATTTAACTAACTGCTTTTAAAAATGTGAGTGATAACTGGAAAGGGAAACATTCATCTCCTTTGCTCCTCTTAACACAAATAAGATATATCTATATAGTATATGGTATTGAATCAAGTTCTCAATTCACTAAACCATATGTGTCAAACTCAAGGCCCGCGGGCCACATGTGGCCCGC
>NW_015112677.1:123641-150476 GCF_001443285.1 Poecilia latipinna | reverse complement strand
ATGCTGCAGTGGCCCTCGGTGAAATTGAGTTTGACACCCCTGCACTAAACAGTCGACTTCCAACTATAAACAAACAAGATGTCCTACTTTATCCTAAAGTGTTGGTGGTTCCTGCCTGGGTTATTCCTAAAGATCTGACCAAAATAATTTCATCTGTTAATGACAGTTTGGCTCCGATAGTTCAAGTTTTAGAAACAATATAGTTGCAATAAGCATAAAGTGCAATTCCAGTACTTGAGCGAAGAAGCTGATTACTAAAATTAGGGCCCAGAGTTTTGCCTGTTGCCAAAGAAAGGGATTTCCAGTTCCAACAATAGCCCTTTGCAAACCTCTTTATATGACAGCCATGCGAGTGCGCAGGGAAACTGATGACTGATACACAGCAGAGATATTTGTTTTTGACGAATTTCGATGATTAAACTTACATGAATTTGTTGCAGGCATTTTTCAAAGTAAAACATCCCTAAAATGGTCAAAAATATTCCACTTAGCATTTTGTTAAATGTTAAATGACCCATTTAAAATTGTTAATTTTTCTAGTTTCGTGTTTGTACTGCCCTTTTTATTTTTTATTTGCCACTCTGATGGACACAAACAGGCGTTTAATTTCCTCTGTACCTTCACTACACATTGCAGCTAGACATGGATACCCTCTTAATCAACGTATTGATATAATTCAATTGAAGAGAACAGAGCAAAATGTGGGAATTCATATCACAAAAAAGACTCCAAACAAACACATGCACTTCACCTCATGGTCCGTCCTCGTCGAAAAATTTGATTGATTCCAGTCGAGTTTGCCACTTGATTGGGAAGATGTACTTCTGACACGGCACACACTAAACACTCGCATGTAGACACACTCTGGCAACATGCGTACACACACACACACACACACACACACACAAACTAATAAACCAGTTCTATTGAGTACCAAGGAGGGTCAGTGGTAATAACGGTTTGCTCCTCTTGACTCTTTCTCTCTCTCTGTTCTTTCTTTTCCCTCTTCTCTGAATTCAATTCTCTTTTCAATGTGAAGACCTTTCCTCCCCTCTCCTTCTCACTTGCCTTTCTCTCACTCTCACTTTGCTGCCTTTCTCTATCCTTCTTCCTCTTCTTTCATCTTTATTCCCCTTTTCAACATGTAGAGCTTTATTTCAGCGAAGGCTCTTTATTTGGTTTTAGTGGCTCTTGTCCCTGCGGTGCACTCTAAGGTTAATACGTTTTCCCACATCTGAAGATCCTCTGATTATTATTCATATGAAGAACCTGGAAAAGCAAAACATAAAATCTTGTTCTGGTTTGACAATAAACACCTTTTCTTTTTTCTTTAGATCAAAAGTCCTAACATTTTACTTGTGATATTTTTGTTTTTATTTTCTTTCTTTGACAGATGATGCCAAAAAGATTTATTTTACAAAAACAACTTTACAGAATTAGATTCAAATTTCACACTTGAGTGTCTTTGGTGTCTTTCTTGTTCTGGATGTGTCTCTGCTCTAACAAAGTAGATTCAAATGGCTGAATTAGCTCCTCTGCAGTTCATTATATTCTAGTACTTTGGACACCACCAAAGTAGAATGCTGTTTCTGTTTAGAAACAAAATTAAGCGACATGCATATTATTTTATTTAGAGTATTTTTGAGCATTTTTGTTCTTTAGTGAGAATTGCAGAGGTATCAACTTTGACAGAAGGAAAATCTCTCTTCACAAATGACCACACACTAGAAAATGTGAAATGTCTTAATACAAATCTTGAAACAAATCAAGACAAGATCCATAGTTGGTTTTATCTTTTGCTGTAAGTAAATTTACTGTTGTGTCAAATAGTTTTTTCCAGGTGACATTCCTTGTGTCAAAAATTTTCTGACCTTGCAAGTATATCATAGATTTGCACATGATGGAGTCATCTGGAAGTTGCATTGCACTGAGATGAACAGAGGGAAAGAAAGGATGAGGGCAAACCAAATACCTCTCAGTATTATGAACTCATATTGTTTTCTGGGTTTTTGTCATTGCATTTCTAACCAGTTTAAGAGCCATAAAGGACTCAAAATCACATAGTAAGGATGAAAAACATGGATAACATGGCAATAACCTATGAATCCACGGAGTACAGGAGTTAGGAGAAGAAAAAAAAACAGACATCCTTGATTTCCAAACCACTCTCAAACTGGTTCCCTTATGTAAAACACCAGACACTCAACTCTGAGCTTTCCGTTATCTCCGTAGAGAAACTCAACCTTTCGTTTGGTCTTGAGACAAAGACAAAAAATTGAGCCAAATAACCAGAGCTTGGATTTTTGTCAAACCACAACAATGGCCACATTACTAGATATGAAGTCCTTTCAACCTCCACTCTCCACTCACTCCTGAACAAAAAACAACAAGACAAAAGCCGACTCTGAGCTCGGAGGGAGGATTTCACTTTTTTTCTGGTTGGGAACAACAGCTTCAGATCTCAAGGAGCACATTCTCCTCCCAGCTTCAAATCACTCATTTATAGTGTGGAATGAGTCAGAAAATCAGACGCCATTTAATGCCACTGATAAAAAAACAAGCACTGCAATGAGGCTTTTTACTGTGGTCAAGCTGAACTTCAGAGGTGCTGTTGCTTGGTTCCTTTCTAATGATAGTTGAATAAGAAGTCTTTTTTTTTTTTTTTTTTTTGAGACATGGATGTTCGTCACACTGACACAGCAACCCAAAGTAAACAATAATTTTGATGCTGTATACTAACTTTTCAAGCTGAAATCTAAAAGTAATTTTATGTTGTTAGATTCATAAGAGTGGCAGTCAATTTCATTGCAGACTTGAAAGCTTAGGAAAACTATATTTTCAAATGTAATTGCTACATAAAAGTGGAGAAAACTTGTGCTTTCAGGGAATATAGCAGCGCTGGTCCTTTCAATGGAAAAAGAAAAAAGAAAATAACAGGAAACTACCTGATTGCCACAACTTAGAAGCAACAAGTCGAACCGACGATTAGGTCTTGAGATATTTTAAATTGCTCTCACTTATTACATCACATCACTTCTCTCCTGTTGCTTACAGAAAAGGAAACATACTTTTTTTTTCAATGTAAATTTTAAAGATGTTCTACACTTTATTATTGGACAAGCTATGTTTTTGCTGTGTGTGGCATCCAAAACAACAAGAACAATAGAAACCATCATTTGAACTGTACTTGAAAATTTATAATTTTCAATTTATCCTTTCATAGCAACGAAAATGCTTCACTAGCTGACAACCGATGCAAAGCAGGCATATTAGGCATTTATGTTTGAGGTCATCCTATAAATATTTGAAATTCTACATGCTACAAATCCAAATTTCTACTTTAGTAAAACAGAGGCAAAGCAGTAAAGACGGCATTTATTAGCTTGTTCGCCACTCTAATTGCAGCATCACTCACTTTATCTAACCAAAAGTAGCCAAACCCATTCTGCCATTGAAGTTTATTGATGTTTTATAGCTGATTGTACTGAACCTCATTCATTCTTTATGCCACCTAGCTGTTCCAATGGGTACTACGGCCAGCCTACTGTACCTGGAGGATCCTGCCAACCCTGCTCTTGCAATGGCAATCTGGACCTCTCCATACCCAATAGCTGCGATGCGATCACAGGCCAGTGTTTGAGGTGTCGTCAAGGTTACGATGGTGTGACTTGTGACAGCTGCGCTGAAGGCTACTATGGGGATGCCATGACATTAAAAAACTGCCAACGTAAGTATTCTTAGACCTAACAAATTGCATTGCGGGAATTGCATTTTAAATATATCGTTTGGGTACTATTCTCATCATATTTTGATTTATTTGGGCCAAGAACACAAAAAAATGTTAGAAACCTGATCATAGTGTTAGTGTAGCCCTGTGAAGGCTTTTAACTCAACTTTCCAATGTGGGAAATATTTTACAAAATCTACAGTGGAAGAGGTTTTGGTTGTAGTAATAACAAATTTCTTCAGTCTAAACATGGACTGAATCTCATTACAGGCATCTGTTAATGTAGGACATCACTGACAATTGGCCTATTAATATTGCACAATGAAATGTTCTGCCTGTATTTTCCCCAGTGGCATTGATTGTTGGACATGGGAAACAAGAAGGCATAGCATGGTTTTATGCAAAAGTGTGGTTACTTATAGAATTATCTCTTGTTACTATTTATTCTATGTAAACATTCTGCACATATGCACTGCTGCTAGGGAATATATGCAATTGCTACTCAAAAGTTGCAGGAATGACCCCACTAACAGGCTTAATCTCACACTACTCTATGCAGACACTCTGTCTGAGCTGATGATTAACAAGTCGCAGCAAGGTCAATGCTTTGGGGCTGCATCAATTGGAAGGAGTCCAAGTTACTTACTGATTAATCCATATAATATTTATTTGACCACTTGGAGTAAGTCACTGTATTTTGAATTTTCAAATGTTCAGGGAAAAAAATCGAATTCAAAAGGTAATTAAACAGGAGTGCATCACAAGTGACACTCACACTTCAGTCAAATGCGCTGTATTTCCACACGTTGTCCATAAGACACGTTTCTCGACAAGCTAAAGAAACGGCATGGTCGAAATAAAAATGACTGGAACAACTTGGAAGAAAGTCAAAAATACATTTGAAGCTGAACATTTTTATCAAAACAGGCAGAGGTTGCTCACATTACCCATCAGTTGTCTCATAATTGGAGAATATATTCTCCTTCACAGTGGGAATGTCCTGTTCTTACTGAATAATTAAAACAGTAAAATAGGGGTTTTTATGTGCATATTAAGTATTTATTATAAAATTCAAATCAGAAGTTAATTGGATTTGTATCACAGTTCTCTGCAAAAAAAGTATTTTTTTTGCTTCTTTTTAGTTCTGTCAAATGAAAAAGTGACTGCACAGTAATCACTAATTCTAATTCTCAGAGATCAAACCCCAGCACATTGACACTAAATGAGTGAATGTTAGCATTCTGACTGAGCAGTTTGTCTTGATACTGTAAACCAGTTTTAAGATGCTTTTTAAAAAACCTCTAATCAGAAAGACACTTGCATGTTGTTAGAGACAGAAAATATAATTAGCATCAGATATTCTTCCTTTTTGTGTTTTTGCAAAGCGTGCCAGCAGTGTAGCTTTTGTATCTCAGCAGGGGTGTTGCACTGAAGAGCACTTTGTCCTTAAGAAACTTAGCTCAAATTATTTAAATGATACCTTTAATAGTCTCACTAAAACATCGAGTCGATGGTACACCATCTGGAGTGTGGTTGTGAGTGTGTGTCAAGTAGCAGCTGTGCCAGTAGGAGGTGTGATGTCGGAGCGGCCCGCCGACTGCCAGCTGTGCTTAAAAGTGAGAATAAGAAACTATACCTGGGAGAAAAAAGATAAAAAGGGAGGAGGGGGACAGCAAGGCAGAGAGAGGAGGCAGAAAATACAAATGTTCAGATGGCACTTCTTCACAAAGCTCTTCATTAAAGCTCGCTTTGTTGACAAAACCAGAAGCACGGGTAGCAAGACAGAAAGCTTACACCGAGAAACAGACAGACAGACAGAGTGATAAACAGACAGAAAAGTATGTCAGGGCTGCACAAAAGCAGCCAGACAGCCTGACAAAGGGTATTAATGTGCATTTGATAGTTCATTGTTCTGTAGTTGTTTCCCCTCTCCACCCACCTAAATGGATATTGATTAATCAGCCTGATCTATTGCTCTCCTGCAGTACTGATCAGCTGCTTGCGTCTTTGAGACGGAGGGTTATTGATCCTGTACGAATGACAGAAGACCACCAAGAATTATTAAAAGACAACAGCTCTCTCTCAGCCTGCTTCTCTCTACCCATCACTCCGAGTCTTAATGAATTTTATTGAGTGAAGCAGAAGAGTTCAGGCTGAGTCCATTTGTGTGCTATTAGAATGAGAAAATCCTTTTCATGCTTTTCATTCTTTGTACATCAGAGCTGTCGCCGTTGTCCATTTTTGCTTACTCCAAACTGGGCGGATAATGGTTCAGTTTAAATCCCTTTGAAAAAGTAAAAGAAAAATGTTTGATATTTTGGAGTAAATCTGACTGCCAAGCAATTTGTCTGGTGAGTAAATTCAAAGAAATGAAGATCTTCAAGTATTTTTCACACAAGAAAAAAAAAAAATCATTTGAAAATTGTGGTGGATTGCTGTTATGTTCCCTATTCACTAGAAGTAAGTGGATCTGTTGTAACTCAATAATGCACACTAAAAGTTTTGGAAATGGTTTCAGCATTTAAGCTGAAAAAATAGGAAAGCTATTTTTTGTTTCTTAGTTTCTGACTGTCAAATGAAGACTTTGACATTCAGATAGAAAAATATTACGCTCAATAATAAAAATGCCAACCTGTACTCAGATACAGGTTGTGTTCACCAGTCAAAATATAATGTAGACAGACAGCAATTCACATGCAAATGTCAAATATTTTAGATACAGAAATACAGCATTTGTAACCATGTTAGTATGGAACACATGCATAATCCTGTACAGAATATTGTTAAATTACACATGCCCTTCACAAAGTTATTAATCAGATAATTTACAAGGTAAAAAAATTAAAACTATACTACTATGCCAAGTTGAAGACTATAAAAAGGGAATTTTTAAATAAGTGCAAAGGAAAGGGATCTAGGCTGTAAATATGAAGAAGGTAGTTCCAGTAGACTAATTGTGCCTGTATGGTTTTATATTTAGAGGTGATTTAAATAACATGAATATTTAGTACATTATTTTAAATGTTCATGCAGGAATGCTTTAGACACTTGGAAAAATACCTTAATCTTTTCATGCATAATGGTCACTACAGTGGACAGCTATCTAAAAGCCATTTTCTTGTGCTTCTTGTGGATTTTAATGTTATAAATGCACACAGACCACTGAAGTGGACACTAATGCATCATAAAATACACTATCAACTACTGGCCATCAGCTGCAAATGCAAGAAATTATTTTTGTTAACTCCAATATGGCCGACAAACGATATTGTGATATTAGATAACCCCTAAAGAACAATATTACTGATATATTTTTCAAAGAACAACTTTGTACTTGGAGAAAATTACAATTGATCACCTAAAAACAAAATATCTTTTATTTTTTATTTTTTTACAAAAAAATTTTCCTTCCTTTTTTCTGCCTTAAGAAAATAAAAAAAATGAAAAAAATCCTGACACAAAGGATCATAATTCATGTATGAAAGGGTTGAAATAATAAAACATGACTTATCTAAAACTCGGTTTGTTTGAGATCACATTTTTGTTAATTAATTCAACACTGCATGTAAAAAAACCCCAATGAAAATAATACCATAATATAAAAAAAATATGAAAAAGTACATTTGAATAAGAATATCTTCAGTCCAGTTGACAGTGTAGCATACACAAATGATCAGCATTATTCCAATATATCTACATGTCAAAAATTCCACCACAGTTTGCACACACCATGCATCCTGCATATCTTCACCACATATACAGAACTAATGCAACTCTCAAACATTTTGCTGCTATGTTCCAATATTAATATTACTTAATCTCAAACTACCTTATAGTAATTAAGATTCTCTGTCATGGCATGCCAGATGCTTAAAGCTGAAAGTGAAATTTACAGTTTGTGCTCTCTGATTAATTCGACTAATAATTATAAGACCACATGAAGGGACAAGCGGAGTCGGGAAGCAAATATTTACATCAAGACAAGATCCCATCAGAAGTTATGTACCTTGTCATGATGCAGCAGAACGTTGTCAGTTCCACATCCTTGATCCAGTACCCATCATTCACACTCATCAAAAACTCACTTTAAAGATGCAGTATGGCAGGACTAGTTGTTCCACAAAATCTCCTTCATCTCCTCACATTGAGACCACCTCAACAAATTTTTCAAAGCCCCAGAATTCACGGAAAATAGTGTGAATGCAGCGTAAGAGTGGAGAAGAGGCCTGATTGTGTCCAGACTGAAAGTGGTTTTGTAGGTCATGGAGAGAGAAGTAAAGCCCTTTCTCCACGGGCTTGACCGGTTTTAACAAAGTCTGTTCTGGTCAGATTTGTCTGACCAGAACAGATGTGGGCCAGCAATGAATTTCTGTAAGACAAAACTAAATTTCTGGGTTTTATTTGAGTCAGCCAAGGTGGCACCCAGGTGAAAGTAGAGATTTAACATCATTTGGTGGTTTAACCTTAACTACTTGACATTTCTGACTGTTTGTCTTTAAGAAAAAATAAAACACTGAGTTTGAGTCCATCAAAACCACAACCTCATAGTCCTCCACTGCTGAGTGTCGCTGTAAATGACTTGCCCATATTCACACGGACAATAGTGAGGAACACACTGCTAATGGAAACACACACGACTTGGCTAGAGCCAAACCAGACATTAACCACTACAGGTGAGACATTACAATGGAGAAGGAACTTTAGTTTTTATCTTGTGTCAAGGGAGAACTAAAGACCTGGTAAAGAGTGACAGCACTAAACATAACATTCAGTCGATTGCAGCCATTAGAGGACTCTCATGTCTCTGGAACAGTGCTGCATGAAATTCACTTCCATTGTCGCCCATTTAATTTGTAATTTTACAAGTTTTAGAGTACCAAGACACATTCCCACACAGTCTTCCTCGTAAAGTCTAATTATCATACTCTGCATGACTTCTTGTTTTTTCAAACTTTGAGCTTAAATCCCAGCTGATGAAAAATCACACCTACATACGCCAATCAACCCCTCAGATACACAATTAAAAGCTCCAACATCACAGCTCCCATCTGCTGCAAAAGCCATTAAAAGCATAGATGAGTACACACACACAGGCACACACAAAAGAACACTATGTATACACTTTGTAATAAAATTCGTGCCACACACCATATCACACAGCAAGGACACACATGGGTACTAGTCTGTTGTGCCTCCTGCTGTTGCTTCATCTTAAATGAAGAGCAGGCAGAAGGACGAATGTGATTGTGTGTTTGGAAAGAAAAGCGTTAGCTCGCCACAGATGTCTGCACAAATACATACCGATGCCCAGAAACACAAATACAGTCTTCCCAAGGACACGCATGCCCTCCCACGCATGTGTACCTATTCATCATTGATGAAAAGGTATACATGTGTGCACATAAACACAAACATATGCAGCAGAAAGTGCAGGTAGATGCTGGTCTATGTGTCTTACACTCCCCAGCGCCACCTTTTAAGCACCATCTGGACTCTATTGTGAGTCGCTATATTGTAAGCCTTGTTGTGGGATAAAATGTGACTTTCTCTTGTGTTATACATTTATTTTCAGTGTTTGCTCTCAAGATTTTTTTCAGCTTGGAAAACATTTTGTCCTGTTATTTAGTAATAAACCATCTGGCAGGTTAACAAAGATAGGTGCTTGTTGTGCATCTGCCTTACATTCTACATCTTAACAAATAAGTCTTACTTTCTTAGCCTTCTTCTGCATAACCTTGCATGACTCTTTTGTTGATTAAGCCTATTTGGTTTCAAGTCAATGTTACTTTTAATTCTTCACCCAAGAAGTGATAATAAAATACAGGGGGACAGCAAAGGAACAGAAAAATATTGTCTGCATGTGTATTAGTAAATGCATGTAATATTTAGGCTATTTACTTCCAAAATGGTCAAAAATGTTTTGGTAAAAACAGCTTTTAAGAGATTTTGGAATTAGAACTAAAGATTCATGGATTCTGTAGACAATTGATTGTATTGAGGCAAATGTTAACATCAATATTTTTCTCATTGCTAGAGATAAAACCAATACATACAGCATGTGCCACCTCTACTGAATCTACTCCAGTGTTACTCAAATGTTACAGCACTAATAATGTGACTAAACCTTCTGTTATACTATGCCTACACTTTGTCTGCACTGGGAAAAACCAAAGCCAAAGGCTCCCACATACTTCTTGGACGCATCCTCTGTTTTGCTTTGATGGAGACAGAGAGAGCACCATACTTTTCTGCAGACGGCCTCCTCCATGGAAAAGGCTGTTGCGATTTCCATCAGGCTCCATCAGGAGGCAAATGCCTTTCTACGGACAAAATGATGCAATTTTCAAAACGCTTCTGCGTCAGTAAGAGCCGATTTCAGCACTTCATATGAAGAATGTGGAACCCTTAATACTGTGAGAGGAATCAGCCCAGAACTTATGTTGCTGTTTAATATTCATATATATATATTTTCTCTTTCATTTGCAGCCTGTCAGTGCCACACCAATGGTTCAGTATCAGAAGTTTGCAACAAGGAGAATGGTCAGTGCCAATGCCGAGAACATGTGATTGGACGGCAGTGCGATAAGTGCATGGTAAGCTTTCGTATTTCTTATATTTACTTGACCAATGCATTGGGAAAGAGATGCACTGATCATAGTTGTGGATACAAAACAGCATTCAAAATATTTTTCTAGCATTCCTCCTTTGAACAACCATTAATTATTTAAACCAGAGGTCACAAGTCTCTGTGTGAGAGGAATTTCTGTAAAACGAGGTTTCACTATTTCAAAAGTAATAACGAGCTTGACAGTTCTGTCGCATTCTGTGTTAGCAATTTCCATAATTAGTTTGAGTAGCATTCTTAATATAGCAAAATGTGGTTGCTTACCTTAATTCCCAAGTTTTCAAAAGGCGGCCAAAAGTTTCAAGCCCAGTATGTTCCAACAGACAGACTGAAAGCTCAAGAGGATTAAAATAGATCAACTTTGCTTCTCTCCCATCAGCTGTCTTTTTATCTGCTGCCAGTCTGACTCAGACTGGACTGTTGCTTGAACAAACCAAAGAATGCATCAACATTTCACAGAAAATAATTTCTTTTTAATTGCTTTCAACATTTCTTTGGTTCATCTGGAAGCCCATCGTTCATTAGTCTTCTGTTAGTAATGGTGGTTGCACTAAAGAGAGTTGTTACCATCATCTGGTGGTGCTTAGGAATGGAGTTCACTTATCAAAAAAAAAAAAAAAAAAAAAATTGTGATAACTTGAAGTACAATCACCTTCTCACTATTTGAAACTGCAAGTAATCCTGCATAAATTTATTTTTTAGTTGTTTTTCTTTCTTTTTTTCTGCAAAGCACTAGATATTTAGTCACGGAAACAGATGTTTGTAATTGTTTTGCTGTTGTATCTACACAGTTTTACCATCACCGACTTCTTACTTTAACAGCCTCAGACACAAACCTTCGTAGATATTTCTGCTGTAGTTTTTGCTGTTTCTATGATGGGTGCTGTGGAAATTGTGCTGCTTTTACTATTTAATTCTCTTTAGGTAATCCTCACTTCACTCTCTTGATTTTACTTTGACTCCTCGCTTATTGTCGTCAATCCTTTGCCCACCTTCCATCCATCAAACTGGCTTTTGATTGGTCCAGCCTAACTGCTGGTGGGATGCTGAGCTGCAGGAGTGTATGCCCTGTCGCTGCAGTCCTTATGGCTCCATCTCTCAGCGCTGCGACACAGAGGGCCGCTGCATCTGCCGCCCCGGCTTCATGGGCCGACGCTGTGACCTTCGTCGCCTAGATTACGAGAGGCGGGAGACACGGCGCCCCGTAGAGCGTGTTCCCCTGGAAACTGTGCAGCAGAGGTGGGGGGGAACCTCCCGCACAACAGGGGGTTGTCCCAGGGGAGCGTACAGACCTCAGACAGGGGTAACACACCCTGAATGTGGATGGCAGTGGATGTGTTTGAAGCAGCATGGGTGTTTCAGTTTTTAACTTGTGTGGAAAAATGAGCTGTAGAAATATGTGGACTAATCTTGTGGTAAAAAGCATTATTTTTAATAAATGTGTGACTTGATGGTAATGAACGCTTCCTGATTTCTAGTAGCTTAAACAGCATCTTTTCGTGTGCCGTGTGGTGTTAATGTTTCTGTTCCTTGAACAATCTTAACCAGCGGTTTGCTTTGTTGTTTTAATTGCTAAAGCCACTTCGGTATGGAGATGGAAGACAAGAAAGCACATGTTAAGAGTGTAAAATTAGCATATTTTAGCTTTTTTTAACTTATTCTTTACACATGTGTTTAAAAATGTCTTCCATATCAAGTGAACTTGTTTACTTCTCTGAAAGAATTTTTCTTTGCTACGTTTTGCCTGTTTTGCTTTCAACCTCCAACCTTTTTTTTTTTTTTTTTTTTCCCCCAGCCTCAAACTCACGGCGTTACGACAGGCGGGGTGTGTATCCCGTGTCACTGCAACTCATTCGGCTCAAAGTCATTTGACTGTGACGAAACGGGTCAGTGTCGCTGTCAGCCTGGCGTCACTGGGCCTAAATGTGACCGATGCTCAAGAGGATTCTTCAACTTCCAGGAGGGTGGCTGCACACGTAAGATGAAAACTTGAGTAATCTTCCAAAAAAAAAAGAGTAAAAATATTTGTTGTTGTTGTTGTGTTTACCCACAAAAATATTACCTTCCGTGAATTGATTTTTATGATGATATTCTTTCAACATTGCTTTAAAGTTTGTAGAAGTTATCTTAAATCCAAATTTTGACTATGCAAGGCTTTCATTTATAGAAAGCCTCTACATAGCAAGACAAACTAAAATCATCCTCCCAATCTATCATCTACCTTAAAAATACTATTGTAGTGTTGGACATCTTGTCATCGTCACCCAATCATCAAACCTTAAACTTGTATTTAATGTGAAGATAAAATTCGTCCCTTGGAGTTAAAACGGCAGAGAAAATCTTGGAGTATAATTTGTAAAAATAGAATGGAGTAGAAAATGTGATTTTAATTAAAAATGTACATATGATGCATTGTTGCATCACTAATGCTGCAGTAATACAATATATGTTTCTGACCAATTTGTTCCCAAAATATTCAAGTTTGCACAGAGTATCATTTAGAAGTGAACATATCAAATGTCTGGTTCAGTTTGTTTCAGGTGATTAAACATGGCTGTCATTACAGTATGTAGCCTTAAAAAAATAAAAAAATGTGCATCAGTATTAGAAATTCCTGGTCATCGAATTTTATTGGGATTATTGAAGAAAGTCAATTCTGAGTAAAACTAATATAATTGTGTTGTTCCTTTAGCTTAATGAAAGGCAAAATTACATTTAACTTAATCCAAACATTACCAGTCTTAGGGTGAAATGAAGAGCTGCTAGAAAACGCTCAGTCTGAGCTGTCAGACTTTGTGTAAACCACTTCATGAAGGTAAACCACTGCCTTACATCAAAGATGATTGTTTTTCTGCTTTGTGTTGTTTTTAAAGCAAAACAGGAAGACTGTAAAATGAAAAAAACGCAAGTAGTCCAGAGAAATGGGCAATAATGTTAGAATAGGTGATAAATGTTATTTTTTGCAGTCCATGTATCAGTTCTTTCATCTTTGACATTTTTGCTTTTCAGTTAAGTTTTCATTCATGCAGCTTCCCAGCTTGCCAGTCATCACACCTGTTTCTTATTGTTAATTAGGACAGCTGTTTCCACTTACCCAATCAGTGGGTGAATGGCAGCTTCTCTGATCTTGAAAGATAAACTGCAATATTGTTGAATTTGATGGAAGTAATACAGTAAACTTGTTGCATGAATAAACTGGAGCCCTGATATAAAAAAAAAAGAAAAAAAAAACTTTTTGTGACTTCTCCAGAGTCCCTCACATTCGTCTTTTCAAATCCTCACTGATACGTCTGCTGTTGTCCTTCCCTCCCACAGCTTGCCAATGCAGTCATGTGGGAAACAACTGTGATGCGAATACCGGACAGTGCATCTGTCCTCCCAACACAATTGGTGAGAGGTGTGACCGTTGTGCGCCCAACCACTGGGGCCACGACATCACAACTGGATGTAAGGTGAGACAGTTTTGTTGTTTGAAAGAATAACTTTGGGGGGAGGGGAGAATGTGTTGGATGAAACTTTATAGGATATATAAAAAGTAATTGTGCAAATACAAATATCTTTATCTTACTGGTGTGTGAATCCTTTTCTAAGTGAAAATGGAACAAAAAATGCGTGAGAAACCAGCTTGTGATCAAGTATTTTAAATTAATACACCCAACTGGATCAGAGCGGACAGGAAGGGGCCTTCAGCAGATAAGGGACTCCGGCTGACTTATCTGTTCTTACACCGGGATTTACACGGAGCATGGCTCTCTGGGTGCATATTGTTCAGAACATTGTCTTAATTGATAATGAAGTGCATCAATGGAGTAACAAACCAATTATGTCATCTTATGGATTGTATGTCATGCGTCAGTGATGTATCTATTTAGGACAAGAAAACAACTATCTCATGGTAATTACTGACACACTATTCTAATCTTGTTGACGTCATTGTATTGTTTGAAACTGAATCTGACTCTTAATACATTTCCTGCCTTGGACCTGATAGGTATATCTAACAGGACCTGTCCTCGTTTTGAGCATGAATAACTTACTGTTAATGCAAATTGACGAAATCCGCCTAATTTGAATCTTTCTTAATTAAACAAATTAGAAATACAAAGTTCATAAAAATGTAATAATTATACTTCAGGCTCTTTATTTCTTGCCAGTGATATGACTATAAAAAGACTAATCTCTTTCTCTTTTTTTTTTCTTGTCCATTTACCACTTCTCTGAAAAAAACCTTTGCAAACCGCCTTTCTTTAGGTCCACAAGTTGTTTTCTTGGTACAACTTTTTGTCTAAAATTAAAGAGTAATTTTCTCTCCAAAAGATTATTACATGCCTCAAAGCAGCTAGAAAAGCAAACCTTTAATTGTAGCAAAAGACTCGTAGACATTAGAGGCCTGGTGATAAAAGCACTGTGGCCCTTAGCAGCAGATTATTTCAAAGAAATCAATCAGGGTTTTATACGAGGTTTGGAATGACTCAACAAATGACAGACCATCAAAGCAATGTCAAACAAAGAAATGCGCATCTTCGAAGCTGGAGACTGTACTGAAATTTCTACAAAACACAGAAAATCATAATGGAAAAGTAAATGTCTTAAAGTTCTACAGTTTATCTGCTTTGTGCACATCCAGGATTCTTCAATTTATAAACCGTTTCATCTTCATACAATAAGGAAATAATGTTTAAATAATCTTTCAAGTTCTATTTATAATAAATGTGTTATTATATTTTATACAAGTTTACTTATTTACCTTTTTGAGTGAATTTTTTTTACCACAAAGGTCTTGAGACTTCAATGTAGTTTCACTTATTGAGATATTTGGTCATTTTTATCGCACAAAATGTTTACATGTGTTCTTGTTTTGGAAAAAAGGAGTGTGGATGCAATGTGATCGGCTCGCTGACCCAGCAGTGCAACGCCAACACAGGCTGCTGCTTCTGTCACGATTCCTTCAGAGGAGAGAAATGCGATGAATGTAAAATCGGGTACAGAGACTTCCCTCAGGTAAGAGGTCAAACATGTTTAATGCACTGGTGCTACTGTAGAGTGCATGTTTTCAAGAAAAACATGCACTTTGATGTAGATTTTTGGAAACACAACCCTGCTGTGGAATATTTGCAGGGATTTCATACTTATTTAGCAACACATTTAAAAAAGCCGAAATTAAAATTAGAGCAGGATTAAAAAGTAGGCATCATTTCTTGTAAACCGAGTGGATAAGTCGCATCTTTGGAGCACCTCATAACTGCACAAATTAATTAAAGAGCATAAAGATAACATTTCTGTCAACATGAAGTTTAATCAGGTGAATCGGAAAGCTAACCCGGTACCTAGTTATCTCACTGCTAAGCTTGTTCCATCATCAGAGCCCCCAGATTGTTTGTATTCACATTTCCCACAGTGCATCCAGTGCGAGTGCAGCGTCGCAGGATCGGACAGCCAGACCTGTGACATGGAGAGAGGAGTGTGTGGCTGTGCAGACCGAACAGGGAAATGTAACTGCAAGGTAAAGCTCATAAATCCATGCCTGTTTTGGTCACCTCCGTTTCAGCTCATGTAATCATTCTGTTTCTTTTCTCGAATGATGTCATACTGCTGTACTCTGCCTGGCTTCAATTTACAAAAATAGAAGATGGGATATGAGAGTTTTCTCAATCATGTTTAATGGATTTTTCACTTTCATTAAAATTATTAGTGTCCCTGTAGAAGATGTTACTGTTCTTCCCATTTCCTTTGAGTGATATTTACTCTTGCTCATCTTGAAACCTTAATTCTCAGACTATATGTGGATGAAACATGCAGAGCATTTTATGAGTCATCTTTCTCACTGCGACAAGCTTCAATCTTGGATAAAATCAAGGCCTGCGTGGATTATCTAAAGATTTCTCAGACAGATGACAGTATTGATCCCAGGCATCACATTATGCCTTACAGAAACAAGCTTAGCTTTTTGTGTTTGCCTTTTTTTCTATTAATGCGCATCAAATTCATAACCTTTAATGAGATGTCAGGTAATTTGTGTTATCATCTTTCTTAAGAGACACAAGTTTGACAACTTGTCACTCATTTGTCACATGTCTTCTTGTTAATCTGTTAGTATTTTTAATCTTGGTTGGCTGTCTGAACCTCATCATGAAACCAAGCAGTGCACTTGAGTTTCATCACATATTTGAAACTGTTTTGATAATCCAAGTAAGGATTTTTTTTTCCCATTTCTTTTGCAAAAATCATAATCTACATAAACAAAATGTTATGCTAAAATATGCAGCTATCCTGCAATAGGTTGTTACTGAAACCAGTAAGAACCTGCTTACTCATCACTATTTTAAGTCAGGCCAATGACTGTTCTGTTTTAAGAGAATCAGGATAACAGGTTTTAGATACTTTTTTCACTAAATACTAGTAGTAAAATCAACACAAATTGTTTTTTTTATATATATTTTTTCAAATTACCGTATTTTTCGGAATATAAGCCGTCACTTTTTCCCCTCGCTTTGAACCAGGCGGCTTGTTGCCCGGCGCAGCTTTTCTGTGGATTTTTCTTCAACCACCAGGGGGCTCTTTAGCAGGAATGAATCATTGGAAGTCAAAATTGGAAATCAAGGAAGAAAGAGCTAATTTTCATGTGGAACAAGCACATGCTAGCAGCAGGCATGACGGATACATTCATTCAGACTCGTATGATGCAGCTTTTATGTTGAAGGCTATTGATCTGGCAGTACATAGAGCCGCGGCAAATTTTCTATGGGACTGATATCAGGGTTTTGTGGTAGCCACCTCAAAACATTGACTTTGACCTGTTTTCATTTATTCACTCTGTAACTAAAATGGTTATAGATTCTTTATATGTAAGTAATATTACATTTGATTTCAGCTGGACAGGTATTGGCAAAATCAACAGACGACTAAACTTAAAATAAAAATGTCTGTTTTTAAAGGCAAATACAAAGAAGGTGCTCAAAAGTATTTATAAAAAAAATGTAATTTGCTTCCTTTTCTCTCTTAATTCAGCAAAATGTGGAAGGGCACAACTGTGATCGCTGTAAAACAGATATGTTTGGCTTATCTGTAAAAAATCCGCTTGGCTGCAGCAAGTGCTACTGCTACGGACTGACTCACTCATGCATGGAGGCACAAGGACTTATAAGGATGTGGGTGAGTAACGGGACTTTTAAAATTAGCAAAACTAAGCAATACTTTAGACATCATTGGATAATTTTCCTTTTGAAAATTACAAAAAAATATAATAAAAATCCAGTGACATAATTACAGTTATAAGAAATGCACAGTGCTATTCTTGGGAGAAAAATATGTTAATTTTTTTTAAGAATTCAGGTCTGGAGAATGCTCAGTCTTATGTTTGTCTGTGGATACACGAGAAATCTAAGTTGTTCAGTTCTTATAATAATTTTTATCTGACAGGAAGTAAAAATGTTGGTCAAAATGTAAGTTTGTGAAATTACAGAGGAATATGACAAATTTAAATATCAGTAACATGTTTACATTTGATGAGGCTAGGCATGTTTAGAAAGAACTAGTTGCTGCTATAAACTGTCTGGTTACAATTTTGGGATGTGGAGGCTTTATTGAATCAACCAGGATTCATTTAAAGTTGACAAGAGCAGGATTCAAGGAGGGAAAACTGGTCAGAGAAATACATAAAAATGCGAAGTTTATTGGGAAGAGGGAGATTTTCTCTGAACCACTGAATCGTGAGATTACACTAAGTGAAGTGGGAAATGCAAGTGCTCACCCCACACATTCCACACAAAGGTCACATTTACACTGAAACTTGCACTACACAGGATAACATAAAGATTAATGAAAAGAAACGCATGCATATCAAAACATTTTCCACATAATCAAGAAGGAATAAAACACTGAAATCCTGATCAGCAACGCTAATTGTAAAATAGTTTGAAAAGGTTGAATTCTCCAAATATTGTTTTATTTTAAGAGTGACATTGATATATTCACCCTCTTATACTCATACCCTTTAATAAAATCTACTGAAACCAAATGTCTTCACAAGTTAAGTGAAGAAAATTTGGCAAAAATAAATTTCTCAGTTGGAGAAATGTCCTGGACTTTAATTGCAGCAAAAGGTTGTTAAACATTTTTTACAAAAAACCATTTAGAAAACCATTTATCAGTTGCCTGGATACATTTTATTTTAAATCCAATCTCATATATCTCATACAAATTCTCACTCTTACGTGATTTTTTCCCCCCCACATTGCATGATCAATTATTATGAATAATAATTCACAATGAACAAGAGGGATCTATTTTTAAATTGGTCAACTCAACCACAACCCCCAGTCAATAATAAAGTCTGTTATTCAAGCAATATTGAAATATCAACACATAAAAATTCAAAAGCGAGATTGGGAAAAAAAAGGAGGGTTGGTTGTTTATTATTTCTCCAAATGCAAATAACTCAAATGAAAGTCATATATCAAACCGCATGAGAAAAGTTGACACAATGAGTTTTAAATTATACTCAAGAGAGAAATGCTTCCTTACTCCCTTACTTTAACTACTGATGCAAATAGAACGTCACTGAGTGAAATGTGAAAAGTACATTGGTTTTTTCAGTAAACCACGGTTAATGATCATTAGTTTTAATTATAATATGTTTTAATATAAACATTTTATTACCAAGAAATAACCCAGTGGTTAAAAAGTGACTCTTTTCTTGTGAACTGACTCTAGTGTAACAAAAGATTTAGTTTTTCAAATGGAATTGTGACGATTCATTAAGTGTCATTTCACTAATGAGTTGGTACTGTGTGTGAACAAAAATCATTATTTTCACTCTACAGCTGTAAAATATCAAGACTTCAAGTCCATGGACTTAATTATGCATCTACTGGTTTTCTTGTATTCCAGTTGACACTGAGGCCAGAGCAGACAGTGCTCCCCCTGGTGGACAAATCCAACACTGTGGAGAAGAGGGCGGGAGTGAGCTTCCAGCACCCAGAGATACTGGCTCACGCAGAAGTGGTCACAACAACTCTGTCTGAACCGTACTACTGGAAACTGCCGGAGCAGTTCACAGGCTCTATGGTAAGAGCTTGTGCTTTGAAATGTACCATATGAAATATTCATTTGGTAACTCTGATGGTAATCAGACGATACAATGACGGTTAAGTACGTTGCAATCAAGATTTTCTTTTCAAAATGCCTATCTGAGTTATTTAGGATGCAGTCCAGTTCTTCGTTAAGTATATTAGTGTCATGGGAATGTTTGAACTGTTCAAGTACAGTAAAAGGAAAAAAAAAACTGCAGTAAAATAATAAGTTCAGTGATTGCATCCCACTGTCAGTTTATTAGCAACAACAGATGTTTTGTCCTAACTGGAGTTTCTGCCCAACAGCATTTAGTTCTTAAAGATTTCTCTCTTTTCACACTCTTTAAAAACTTGCATCTTGCACCTACTGGCAATGTTTTCACATAGAGTGGTGTGTGGTAGGTTAATGGTTGCGTATTTACTCGTTTTTTTTATGATTTAATGATTCAGCTGGTCACATGACGCAGACGGGGAACTGCTGATGCTAAAGCAGCTTCACTGTAGTATGTGAAAAAGATCATTTAGGGGCGTTAAAAACTAATAACGAGCATAATGAGTTTGGTCAGTTTATGAAAATAATACTCAGAAGGAAAAACAGTGTATTATTATAACTATTAAAACTTACTAACCAGTTTCAACAATAACAAGTCAGTAGAGGAGCATAAAATGTGGATCAAATTTACTCATCTCCCTCCACACATATTGTCAATGTAGAAGGAAACAGATTGTTTTGGGGGGAGGGAGGAAATGGATAACTGTTGTTAATAGGCTTAAAAGTTTGTCTCCAGCAAAGTTTTTGTGGATCTTCTGAGGGGAAACATATTTTGTCTTGTTCAGATCACAGCCTACGGAGGACAACTGAAATACGCTGTGTACTACGAGGCCAGAGACGAAACCGGCCCTTCATCGTACGAGCCTCAAGTCATTATTAAAGGTGGTCCAAACCACAACATCATAATAACACGGCACATCCCAGGACTTCAGATCGGTCAGCTCACCCGTCACGAGATCGACATGACAGAGGTACGGTATGGAGAACGAAGTGTCGTTGGAGTCTCATGTTTTTAAGAATACAAAGGCTTTCAGAAAGTGCCGTCTATTTTCACCAAACGTTGTATAATACAAACTGTACATGTTACACCTCAAGACTGCAGAGAGAAAACAATTTCTCCCCACATTTTATCTCTGTGTGAAGCATGAATGGAGGTACGCAGATGGCCGGTCTGTGAGTCGAGAGGACTTCATGGACGTTTTGTTCTATGTGGACTACATCCTGATTAAGGCTTCACATGGCAATCTGATGAGACATAGCCGGTAAAAAAAAATAAATAAATAAACACAAACGCATACCTTCATAGATGTCTATTAGGAGTTTCTCATTAACAGATGTGGAATTATAAAAATTATAGGTAACATTTTACCTTTTGTCAGATATAAAACTATAACTCTCCTGGAATTTATATGTAAGCAATTATGAAAAACAAAACTGGAAATCAGATTTCTAATGTCTAACATGTTTTGTGACTTCTTCCTTTCAGTATTTCAGAGATCAGCTTAACAGTAGCAGAGGAAGGAACGCCGGCGGAGCAAAACGAGAAAGCCCATCAGATAGAAAAATGTGACTGTCCAACCGGGTACTCTGGGCTTTCCTGTGAGGTATGCACACATGTAAAGACTCACTGCAAATAGCAAGTATTTTATGGGCCCTCTGTCATCAGTTGTTGGTCATTGTTGAAACAGTTTGAGACTTATCTAATCTAAATGGGATCTTCTTATTTTGTTGTAACTGCCAGAGTATGACGAGAAGATTTCTGTGATTGAATCAACATATTTCATTGCATTTGGTATAATTCAACCTCGACGGGTTTAATCTTTTGAGTAACTCTTTTGCTCAGGCATGCTTTCCTTCCAGCTCTTTTTAAACCACTTTCAGCAGTCTTAATATTTGATTTAATTGCGAGTCTATGGGGAGAGATTCCAATATATAGACTCTAAACATCTGCTTAACTTTGGATACATGTCCCCAAATGTTTACTAGGATTGAGTATTGATCTCAAAAACTTTTTTTTTCCCCGTTGCATTCTCCTACTTGGCGACTAAAATGCTTTGTGATCTATGTTTATGTAACTTTGAAGGTACAAATAGAAACCAACAACCAAACTGCAGCTAAAATTTAAAATGCTCAGGTCGTGCAGGCTTGCCAGACAGATGGCTGTGCTATTTGTAGCTGCCGTCGTTGCTAATAAAGTATTTTTAAACGGGCATTTAGTGCTTGCAGAGGGAACAGATGGCTCTTTAAATGGACTCCATTAATTATTGCTGAACAGGAGAGGGAGAGGAGTAGAGAGTTACCTTGCAAGTCTATGTGCGTATGAACATGCACGGATCTGTATGTCTGTGTCTTTGTCCAAAACTTACTGAGGTGTATAACTCTTAATTGTGTGTATGTGAGAGAGACAGAGAGAAAGCAGTCAACTGTTGCCTAGGGAAGTAAGCGTGTGATTATTGCCGGAGTCCCTGGACGCATCTGTTTAGTGATGTATTCTAATATCAGTCTTATTATGAAAGCTGCTTTTATGAAGTATTTCTAAATGTTTTCCTTTCGCCCCACCTCGGAGCAGGAGTGTGCTGCAGGTTTCTATCGCCTCCGCGCCGGGTCGCCGGTTTCTGTTCCAGCGTCCAGGCTGCCAACAGCTGCCGGCATGGGCAGCTGTGTCCAGTGTCAGTGCAGTGGGCATTCCTCCACTTGTGACCCTGAGACATCCATATGCCAGGTAAATGAGCATGTACATGTGTGAGCACTCTGATGCTGGAGCCCATCACAGAGCCATATGTTGAGTAGTTTTCAGAGAAACAAGCGTAATGAGAAAGTGTATTAAGGGGGATGTCAGGTACTGTAATTAGCCTGGCAATAATTAACTACCACCTGGCTAACTCATATTTTGTGCAGCTTTTTTCCCATATATATATGATTTATTTTAACATATGTTCATTGTAGTAAAAGATGGATGAGTGTGTGTAAGATCAAATTGTAGAACTGCTGATATGCTGGGATGTTCAAGCACACTGACCCCTCGGGTTTATCAGAGAACGGTCAGAAACAGATCAAATATCCAGTGATCAGAAGTTTGTTGGGTAATATTTAAGGTCAGAGGGGAATGAGGTAGAATGACCTTGAATATCAGAAACAACATATTTTGTAAACATATTTTTATACCTTCTAAACAGTATTTAACCTCCAGCCTAAGTTAGAAATTCTCCTTGTAAATCAGTTCTCTTGTATTATTCAAAACTAAAAATTGTGTTTTAGTCTGTAAAACCAGAATGCAAATATCTTCTTCACTAATGAAAAAAGTTAAATTGGTTCTACTGGTCACTTGAAAATATTCACATTTGAAGCACTTGGACTCCCTTTCATCGTTTTAATGTCTTTTTTTTTTCCTGCCTCGTCAATTGTGTTTAGTTGGCCTACTTTCCCATTCGTTTAATTTTGCTTTTGACACATTAAATGTTTCAAATATTTGTCTTTAAAGGTTCCACCTCTTACCTTTTGCGTGTTCATTCACCCTTTTTCTCTCTATCATCTACTTGTATGTCCTTTTTCCTATTCACAAACGCACTTTACCTTGTGTCTCATTCTGTCTCACTCGTGCCTAATTTCTCGACATGTAACAATTTGTTTCTCTCTTTCTGCGTCTTCCCTCCCTCCTGTTTAATTTCGGTCTCACTTTGCCTCCCAGCCATTTTTTTTCCTTGCCCATTTCTACCTCGTTTTCCATAACGGCGCCATTAGCATTTTCTAACCGAGCAGGCTAAATTGAAAACGCTAAACGAGTTTGTTTCTGTGGTAATTAGCAGTAACGAGAAATTGAGGAAGGTAATGGAAATGACTTGCCTCGTTAAGAAAAAAACTTTCTGTTGTACCAACTAAAGTTCCCATTTTAAACAAACAAGTGCAACACATTAGATGGGACCTTTGGGATATGAACAGTAGGGAGAAAGGACTTAATCTACAATAGTTTTGTTTCACCTGTGTATGTGTGGTGGGGGGTTTTGTTCGTTACATTGCTGACCATTGTTTGTTTGTTTCTATGTTTATTGTGCACATATGCTGGGAAACTATTGTACTTCTAGAGTTTTGCATAGTTCCTATAAAGGTAATGGAAGATGATATTTTGTATGCTTATAAGTGAAGTTAAAAACGAGCTGTAAAAAAAAATTCCTTTGCATATTATTTTGATGTTGTGGCTGTCTGTGCAGCAACAGGTTATGAAAATTGTTCTACTTCTGTCTGCTTTTGAAGAAGGACATTAAACACCAGTGTGTAAGATTGCACCTGTGCGGTAACAGCGACTTGATTGCTCAGCACACAGTCTTACTTTACTGCACCTCATCATGCAGAGGTGTGCCTTGGCATCATTACCATGTGGACAAATGCATCTCTTATCTGAAACCGCCCCGCCTAGATAAAAGTTGAGCTGTGAAAAAGCCAAGTAAAGCCCAGAAAATGAGCATGGTGAAGAGAAAGGGGCAATCATTTCCCTGCCGCCACCGTGGAGATACTCGGCACTTTAATGGCAGCTGGAATCACACTGGGCACTTCCCAGTTATCTTTTAGATGTGTGAATCTGTATGTAACTGCTCAGCCTGTCCTGGTTTTCTTCTCTCTCTCTCTTCATAATGAGAGAAGTCTTTGAGTAGTTTTAGAGACAGTTTGAATGGAATTGAAGGCACCTTTCTGCCACAATGTTGCTAAATATTTCAGGTCAAACCTCTACATGGCTCACTCTAAAACCAAGCACACCAGTTTGAGAAGTTTTGATGTCAAACTGACATAATAGATGTATGTTACTACTTGTTATTTCTCCTGGTTTTGCCACAGATCAGCCAGTGGAACCAGGCTAACCATCTCAAGTAGTCACCGACTACTTTTTATGTTTGTCTTGCTAGCATGAGTCTTCATTCATTTATGTCTAAGACATTCTGCAGATATTTTTCTCCCTATTGCTTGATATCGTGCAGATGCAGCAGATTTACCTCACTTGATGAGCTTTTGCAGGTTGTAATCTCAGTTTTCTGTTCTTTGAAGACAAACACTACACCCAATGAGGCCTTGTGCTTCTGAAGACTATTTGATTGAATGTTTGACATGTTGTGCATTCAGAGATAATCTTTTGCTTACTTGTGATTCTTTTTCTTCTTTTTTTTTGGCTTTCTCGCCTTGCTGAACCAGTCTTACCATTCTTCTTTGACAGAAAGGCTTTTTTTTATTCACCTCACTGACATTTATTGTATATTTTCTCTTTCTTTCATTCCCTGTAAACCTGATGTGCTGGTGAAAATCCTAGGAAATCAGCCGTTTCTGAAGTACCTCCAACATTTAGCTTTTTAAATCTGAACCATTCTGATGCTCGGTTTGAACTTCTAGTGATCTCTAATGCATCACTGGATGTCCAACACATCAAGCTCCAGCCTTGTGATTGTCTCATTTACTATTAATATCGAGCTATTGGACAGGTGTACCTAAAAAGGGGGCTGATAGTATAAGATTATCCACTCTTGTATAGTTATGTATTTTTAAAGCATTAAAAACTTTTCTCAAGACATCTGAGTGCACTTGTACCAATTTTTTTGGAGGTATCTTTTAAGCAATCTAGTAAAAACTATTTATTTCTTCTTCATGAATGCCTTGAGTTTTCTTGTGCAGGTAGAATAAACTTTTACTTTGTAACTTTTATTTTTTTTTAGTAGCTACATTCAATGCATCAACATCCTCCTTATAAAACCTGCCACACATACCAAACTCATGCTGGGTGGAAGATGGAAATTTCAGGACCTGCAAGTTTGAGAGGATTCTGATAGAGGAGGAATAAATGGAGTCTTCAAAACAAAAAACATATTTTCTGCATTTATGTTGATAGAACTGTCAAGACAACACGGAGGGTGATCACTGTGAACGCTGCGCTCCGGGTTTCTACGGTGTGGTCCGAGGTTCTCCAGATGACTGCAAACGTTGTGCCTGCCCCCTTTCCAATCCAGAGAATAAGTAATATTTTGGGTTTATTTATTTTATTTTTTTCGTCGATGCATGCTTATGATCCCATTTTTAAAGCGGAATGCATCAGTAACTCCCTTTGTGCACATGTTAATCTGTATTCTGCATTCTATTGATTCTTTATCTGTTAATTATTTTGTAACTACTTTTTTCTGAATCTAGTTTCAGCCCTACATGTGTGGCAGAAGGTTTCAGTGACCACCGCTGCACCTCCTGTGCTGAGGGATATGAGGGAAAATACTGTGAAAGGTGAGACTAGTGTAGAGAAAAGTAGTATGTATAGCTTTGCATTAAGATAAACTCATGAAATAATACTGTTGTGGAGCTCCAAAACATAACTTGAGATTGTCATTCAGTCCAGATTTGTCTGAAAGAAAGAAAGAACTTAAAAAAAATCTTAGCACAGTGCACAGCAAAGATTTTGACTTCAAATAGTAGTAGCTCCAACGTATTTAGAAAAACAGCTGCATCCCACTGCTGTGCAGGAATCTCTCAGATATATCCTGGAATTATTTGGGATGGTTGATAACATTCTCCATTGGTAGGACTTTTAGCTGACCGAAACTTGATCGTCCTTTTCCTCTAGATGTGCCACTGGTTACCACGGTAACCCAAGGATGCCAGGTGGCCGCTGTGAGGAGTGTAAGTGTTCCTCGTGGGGGTCGCTACCAGGACCATGTCACCCTGTCACGGGCCAGTGCCGTTGCAGGGTTGGGACATCCGGAATTTTGTGTGACCGGTGCATGGATCGGCATGTGTGTGGACCGTCTGGGATAATCTGTAAGACTAATATATATTAACTTGAGTTTTTTGAGTTGTTGTTTTTCCCTTGTACCACCAAAAGAACTGAACTTTTGACAGTCTGTCGTATTACAACCACAAACTTCAATGTGACTGAAATTTAACGTGTTGGATTGCAACTCTTTTAAAACAAATGCATATTAATAATGGGGAACTGCAGCACCAACAGCCAGCATGTCCCTACATAAGATTATATACTTAGCATAAATGATTTGGTTCTTTTATACGTTAGAAAAATTAATGAATGAATGCAATTAAGCTATATTTGTGAAATGAAAAACCTGTAATTAGAAGGGGTTATTTTATGGATCATAAAAATATTTTTTTAGACAACTTATCTGTAGAATGTAAGGTCATTTGTGTCTTGCTGGGCTTTTGAAGTGATATATTTTGCGCTGGTAATGTAGCGGTTTT
The DNA here is from genome assembly GCF_001443285.1 of Poecilia latipinna. Classification (NCBI taxonomy): domain Eukaryota; kingdom Metazoa; phylum Chordata; class Actinopteri; order Cyprinodontiformes; family Poeciliidae; genus Poecilia; species Poecilia latipinna. The sequence goes on along the minus strand of NW_015112677.1, from coordinate 123,783 downwards.
TTTGTCCCATGACTGGTTGGTGTGAACCTGCTGACCCCATTTAAATAGCATTTTAAATTGAAGCCATTACACAGATTAGCCTCTAATTGCAGAAGTTATACATAAACCCCATTTGCATCTCAAGGTTCTACACTCCATGAAC